>NC_142937.1:66240011-66292511 GCF_046866305.1 Octopus bimaculoides | reverse complement strand
TCTTCTTCTTCTTCTTCTTCTTCTTCTTCTTCTTCTTCTTCTTCTTCTTCTTCTTCTTCTTCTTCTTCTTCTTCTTCTTCTTCTTCTTCTTCTTCTTCTTCTTCTTCTTCTTCTTCTTCTTCTTCTTCTTCTTCTTCTTCTTCTTATTATTATTATTATTATTATTCAATAGTCTTATTTTTATCACATGCTTTCACTGCACTACCGAGCGCAGCTCTGTGTGCCTTGGGTATGTGCTATGGTTTGTTGTGATGCCCTTATTTTTGCTGTATTGAAAGTGTTTTACGTAGGATGTGCGCGATGTCTAATAGTGTTATTTTCTGTATGTTATATATACTGGTTAGTCCTGGTGTTTTTGTTATGTATTTGTCTGAATATGTTTTATCATATCTAATGTGCCTACTATGATAGGTTTGTTTCTGTTTTTAGACTTCACATTCGAGTTACCTCTATTTCCAAGTCTTTGTGTTTTGAAAGTTTCTCCATTTCTTTTAGAGAAACGTTGTCATCTGTTGTTATCATCATCGTCGTCGTCGTCGCCGTCGTCGTCGTCGCCGCCGGAGTGCCATCAAAATTCAGTCATGGAACACTTATGGCTAAACAACAACAACTGCAACAACAATAAAAATTCTTTCTTGTTTTCTATTGCTCTCTCTCTTTCGCGTTATTTGTCCAATTTTCTCGATTCCTCCTAATGCCTATCTTCATCTTTCTCTCTTTATATCCTTCCTTCCCTCCTACTCTCTCTCTCTTCCTTTCTCTCAGTCTGTCTCTCTATCGCCCTCTTTTTCGCATACTCTCCCATATAGCTTTAAAAAATAAAGGTTTGATTGTTAATGACCACTTTAGTAAAAAAAACACAACAAAACACTTTTGTATAGTTTGGAGTTTGGGTCTATGTGAGGTTTTAGGTCAGGGTAACTGAAACAGAATCTTTTGTGTTTATTTGCACCTAACAACTCTCAAAGCAGCAGCAGAAGCAACAGCAGCAGCAGCAGCAGCAGCAACAATAACAACAACAACAGCAACAACAACAACAACAAAGGCAATAGTAATAGCAATGGTAAAAAAAGCACCGAGAGTAAGATTAACTTTTCTGCTTACTGATATATTTAGCTGTTTTTACAATTACAGCGAAAAAATTGTGTTAAAGGTAATAAAAACTACATAAAAAGCCAAAACAAAACAACAAAACAGTTGCAACAACAACAACAACAACAACAACAACAACAACAACAGGATTACTAGCCGAAAAAGCAACACTAACAATGTAATAATACTTACTATTAACCACAATACTTACGGCAATGTCGTATCTTCATACCGTATCAGACAACAGGACTAAGTTCCTATAAAAGGAACAAACCAAATAGTATATTACTTACCTACACACTGCACTACACAAGACTAAATTAGATTATATACGACAAAGCACTGCAACACATTTGCACTGCATTGCACAACACTACAATATAATGGAAACTCAGTGTTCTATCCTAAACTACAATATATTCTTATTAATTGACTCTGTATACTACAGTATATTATCAGGTCATCACATAAGTTCTGTCCGAATTTTGAATAAAGAAAACAAGTGATCAAATGTTATATTTAATTGAAATTTAATCATCAATGTACTTTCTCTGATTATCTATGACTTCCTTCCATCTATTTAAAAGCTTTTAAATCCAATCAATGTAAAACTCTTTTGGTTTCAAAGCGAAGAACTCTGAAATGTCAGTTTCGACCTCCAAATGTCCTTCAAATGATTCTGTAAACTACGAAACAAATGGTAGTCTGAAGGTGCAAGCTCGGGAGAATAAGGTGGATGAGGAATTTTTTCCCAACCAAGCTCTTCGATCTTCTGTGATGTGATATTTGCAGTGTGGGATCATGCAGTGTCCTGGTGAAACATCACACCTTTTCGATTCACTAAAGCGGGTCTTTTTTTCTTCAAAGCTTGGTTCAAACGATCTAATTGCTGACAATAGACTTGAGCATTGATTGTTGCATTTGGTGGTAACAATTCAAAGTGAATTACTCCTTTGCAATCTCACCAGATAGAAGGAAGAACCTTTTTCCCATAAAGTTCCATTCTCGGTTGTGGTTGAGCTTTTTCCATTTTACCAAGCCACTGTTTACGACGTTTAACATTTCAATAGAAGATCCATTTTTCGTCATCAGTCACAAGTCTGTCCAAAAAGGGTGAAATGAGTTCGCGAGAATGGAGAGAAGAGCAGATGTCAACTCGGGATTTGCGGTTGCTTTCGGACAATTCATGAGGCATCCATTTTCCAAGTTTAGGAACCTTTCCAAGTTGTTGAAGATGACAATGAACAGTTGTATTGTTTGAACTAAGCTTTATTGCCAATTCTTCAACTGATAATGCAGGATTTTCTTCAAGTAGTGCCTCAAGGAGCTTATCATCAAACTCAACTGGATCTTCATCTTCAAGGCTGAAATCTCCACTTCTGAATTTTGCAAACCATCTTCTGCACGTTCTTTCATTCAAGCATTCTTTCCCAGAAACTGAGTATATGTTTCAAGTCACTTCGGCTGCAGAGTTTCCTTTTTTGTACTCATAAAGCATTATGTGCCTCAAATGCTCTTTGGATACTCCCATGTTAGAAAGGGTTTTAATCAAAGAAATTTTAATTCTATTATTTTGTAAAATAATATTTAATTAGTTTAAATGTAAACAAATGCATAAAAATAATTTTAAATTCCATTAGACATTCTAAAATACTATTAATTTCATTCAATTTAAAAAAAGGCAAAATCGGACAGAACTTATGGGATGACCTGATATATTTACATTTCAGACTGCACAACACTACTCTTCCCTCTCTGCAATACATTTTATTAGGCAATACTACATTGTGATTTCTCTTAAATTGATGCTGCTTTGCACGATTTTGCGGTATTAAGTAGTGTTTTGCTTTTCCTTATTACGTTCTGGACTATAGCCTTAGATTATTTAAAAAAAGTCCACGGCATAGTCAGACACACCTTGCGATGCACCAGTGTACCACGTTTGGCGGAGGGTTCTTCATCAGAGTGACTGCTCCTTTTCTTCACTGAAAATTTATTTTCCCTTTGTTAACCATTTGTATTTACTATATACCGACGCAGACTATTGATAGTGACCTCAGATTCTGCTGCTTAACTTTTGTCGATAGTTTAAGAATGACTCAAGGGAGCTAATGATGAAACAATATTGAAGATGGTCGGGCAAAGGCGATTTGTAAGAGGAAAATTGTGAGCTTCTTGACAACTGCCCAAGATGACGCATTCAATATAAATCAAGTGAAAAAAAAAAAGATACCTGCCATCTAAGAGACTAACCAATACTGATCTTGTGCGGAGAAA
Organism: Octopus bimaculoides; assembly: GCF_046866305.1. Classification (NCBI taxonomy): domain Eukaryota; kingdom Metazoa; phylum Mollusca; class Cephalopoda; order Octopoda; family Octopodidae; genus Octopus; species Octopus bimaculoides. The sequence goes on along the minus strand of NC_142937.1, from coordinate 66,289,142 downwards.
AGTGAGAATATGACCCACTTTGTCACTGGCTGTAAAATGTCATCCCAGAAATATTACAAATGTCATGACAAAATTTACATTAATATTGGGATGGTTGTCGAAAATATGGATTTGAAAAAGTCTTCGCAAAATCCTACCAGTCTAAGATCAAAAGGACACTGGTAAACAATCAAGTAAAAACCTTAAGGGACTCTAACATTGAAAGAGATCATGTCAGAACACAAAACCTGATATTTTGGTTGTTCATACAGACATAAACGAAAGTTTTTATAATCGATATTGCTATATCTGGAGACTAGATGAATTTGAGAAACATGAATTTGAGAAAACTGATAATGCGATTGCCTATAAAGAAACAAACAAATGTTTTATAATCGACATTGCTATAATTGGAGAGCACAATATTGCCCCCAAAGAATTCCAAAACATTGATAACTACTCAGAACTTATGTGAGAATTCTCAAAAATGTGGAAGAGCAGGAGGACATGTTGAAATCAAATATAGTCGGAACAAAAGAGAGACACAGTTATTAAAAAGTAGTTCTTATTCTATCTAAGAAAAAGAAACAAAAAAAGAAAAAAGAAAAAGAGAACTGCATGTATCAAAACGGTATCAGTATATGAAGATTTGCATTGTTTGGAATTAATAATATTCTTAAAAAAAAAGAAAAGAAATTACGTTCTGACCGACATCTTTGTAACAATTGATATTATTTTCAATTTCCAGTTACAACACCCATATTGAATATAGAAATATGAACAAATTGATAGTTGCAGTAGTGGTAGTATTAGTAACAGCAGCAGTAAAGGTAATAGTAGGAATAATAATAATAATAATAATAATAATAATAATAATAATAATAATAATAATAATAATAATTTCTTTGTCATCAGGACGATGGGCGAGGAGACGATATAAAGATATAAAATGTTTGGGTTCTACGTATAATAGATTGAAAAAGAAACAAATTTTTTAAAATATAGGTAGACATATTATGCAATCAGCATATCTCAAATTAAATATAAAGCTACCGTTTGCAGGCATGACACTATAGATTTGTCTGAGATAAAAATTTCATCATAGACTTGTGTTAAAATACAATATATAGTAGCGAGCCGAACATCGTCGTTGCAGTGACTCTCGAGAACAACAGAGGCGTTTCGCCTTTGTTAAGGCTTGTCAATACCGTTTACTCTGACTCCCGCCTGTTTTCCTCCTCTACAAGTTCTCTACAAGAACGCCAATGTGGAATTTCCATCGACAACTTCGCCGAAATGTTAGAGGATTGTGATTCCAGATGCCAGGCACCTACTCTTAGTCTTCATTTGACCCAAGATTGCAGCGTTCTCTTAAAGAGGCAAGTATAGTTTCCCTGAGGTAAATTACTGAGCGACTCCATTCGTATGAAAAAATAATTAAGTTAGTGTTAACATATATAATATAATTAGCATAAAAATCTGGTTAGAAATAACTGTACAGTGAAGAAAATACAAAATACAACATCAGCTCAATCACTGATATTATTTTAATCATTTCGGCAAGTGGAGGAGATAGCTGTTTCAATGCTCTTAGGGCTCCTCAACGAAGTATAACTTCACCGTATTTGGGAATTTACGAGTAAATCACTATGTAACATTAGATCCAGGAACTTATTAAAAAAAAATGCTGAGCGAATTCCGGAGGATACATATGAGATTTAACATATGAGATTTAACATATGAGATCCGTTTTGAGACAACTATTCGGTATCATAGATTGACGTTTCTTGTTAAAACTAGATTAGAGAATCTCCGAGCTGTTCTTACTGTAAAAGATACATTTCAACACAAGACAGGAAATGCGTAGTTCAGACCTTGTTGTTTTCTTCCGTCAGGGTGTTGTTAAAAAAAAAATCTATCGTTGCATATTACGTAAATATGTATAAATTATTCGCTGTTCAGTATTACATCCCTTACTATATTGTCTTGTAATTTCAGTCAACCTTTTTCTTAAAATATTAATATGTATTCACCATTCAATCGAATAATATATATTATAAATATATGAATACACAAAAAAATAAACACACACACACACACACACACACACACATACACACCCACACCCACACACACATACACACACACACCCACACACACACACACACAGTGTGAAGGCGCGTAGCTTAGTGGCTAAGGTGTTGCATTCATGATTCCGAGATCGTGGGTTCGATTCCCAGACCGGGCGTTACGTTGTGTTCTTGAGCAAAGCACTTCATTTCACGTTGCTTTGCGATCATTTCGACATGACACATTTCGACATGACACATTTCGACATGTAGCAACCCGTTGCACCTGTACAGGTAATGTCGATCTAATGGAGGGAGTGAGATTATGTCTATACAAACATTTGATCACTATAAACAAATCATCTGTGTGGTTGTTCGGTAAGAAATTCAGTTTTGTATTCGCTACAATGGGCTAGACATAAATGGACGAAATAGGACAGACAATAACAAATAAGGGCCTACAACAGGGCGGAATGGGCGGATGGAATAACAATATGAATAGAATTAACAAAAACAAAAATGTTTACATAACAATTATAATATAACTAGGTGAAATGTTGGGCATGGAGACACTACAAGCCACGACCCAGCACTGTTCTCACACGGGAGACTAAGGTATTACATTGAAGTTGGCCACATTCATACTCAACGATCGAGCCGCTTGCATCCATCTAGTTCACACGCAGCGGTAGAAACTCTATCTCTAGCTTTATTCTTCTTTTTAGGCGGTAAGAGAAATATTTGATTAAACCCTGGCCAGAGAGAAAGTTGCCCGTCTTTATTCCTTTCACTCTCGTTAGCCATACGACCTTTTTCGCTATAGCCACCAAGCAGAGAAAAGGTGTCTGCTTTCCCGGCTAAGGGAAGGAGCTGGGACAATCTTAATTATGGACTCAGTTGGAAACTATACTCCTCTTAGAGGCTGCAGCAGGTGTTCTACGTAAACTCAAAGATCTGAAATCAATGAACACTATACGATAGCGTGCAGAACAGTTTCGTTGCTTTGTTCGCATCTCGGACATGTCCGTGTGTCTGCATATCTGTGCCTGAAGAGTTTATCGGTAGCACTGCCAGGCCAGGCCTTTCTGGTAGTTATCCATGGGCCCCGGCTCCAAAGTCCTCCAGAACAGACTGATGAGTTGACCGTCATCGAAGCCCAGAGTTTTCCCCAGAACGTCACTGCACTTACCAGCCTGGTACTCGTTTTATCGACCCTAAAAAGATGAAAGGTAAAGTCGACTTCGACGGAATTTGAATTCAGAACGTAAAGAACCGGAAGAAATGCCGCAATGCATATTGTCCGGCGAGCTAACGATTCTACCCAATTTGTCACCTTCTTTATAGCAATTAATATTCCTTTCTACTATAGGCACAAGGCCTGGAATTTTTTAGGGGAGTGGGGTTAATCATTATATCGACCTCAGTGCATAACTGGAACTTATTTCATCAAGTCTAAAAGGATGAAAGGCAAAGTCGGCCCCGGTGGAATTTGAACTAGTGTAGTAACAGTTAATGACAAGCTATCACGTGTACCACAATCGCTACCTTTACCTCATGTCATCTACCACGGGTAAGTGAAACTAAGTTGGGGTGTTAACTTTTTAGCATTTGCATTCTGTAATTTTAATTAATTTTATGAAACATATATACATCTATACGTTATGTATACGATGTCTACACTATTCTTTATAATTTTGTTACTTTTTATCTCTTTCAGCATTTATTTTTATAGCTTCTCAAGAAATTTTCAGATTGCATCCACATATAAAAGCTCTCTCCATTTGTTCTGGTTGATTGCCATTTCATATGTAGATTTTACTCGGAATTATTCTTCACAAGTTGCAAGCCAGCTGAAAGTAGTTTATTTTCAGTTGCTTCTTTCTTCTAAAAGCTTAGCGTACAGTGTGTGTGTGTGTGTGTGTGTGTGTGTGTGTGTGTGTGTGTGTGTGTGTGTGTGTGTGTGTGCGTGTGTGTGTGTGCGTGTGCGTGTGTATGTGTGTGTTTAGTTACAGTTTAATGCCCACTTCAGCTTTATTTCCTCATAACTTTTTTTTAATAATACCTAGTTTTTTTTTTAATGAAATTTCGCGGCGATACGTTTTTGAAGGGGCAGATCATTTTATTGGTGAACTTAAAAGAAAGAAAAGTTATTCAGAAAGAAAAATAATTCCGTATCCTTTCAACCATTCCTGCATAACATAAAAAAATAACAACTTGACAGCATACCGATTTATATTATTCATTACCAAGATGAAACCAAAAAGTATGGCCGAAGAAATTTACGCTTCACCTTCTGCATTACAGATCGGAAGAATTCAGTAATGACGCAATTAGCAAATTTGTCTACCACCATACAGATGGTAATATCCCGCAATGTGCCTTGTTTCTCTTAATATTGGTTTCAAATTTTGGCACAAGACCAGCACTTTCGGGGGAGGGGGTAAATCGATCACATCGATCCCAGTTTTCAACTGGTTCTTATTTTACCGACCTCGAAATGATGAAAGGCAAAGTCAAGCTCGGCAAAATTTGAACTCAACGTAAAGACGGACAAAATGTCGCTAAGCATTTTGCCCAGCGTACTAACGATTCTGCTAGTTCGCCGCCTTCCCTTAACTAATAGTGGTTTCAATCTTTGGCACAAAGTCAGCGAGTTCGGAAGAGGCATAAGTCGATTACATCGACTCCGGTGTCCAACTGGTACTTATTTAATTGTCTCCGAAAGGATGAAAGGCAAACTCGAACTAGGCGGAATTTGAACTCAGAACGTAATGACAGACGAAATGCCGCTAAGCATTTTGCCCTGCGTGCTAATGATTCTGCCAAGCTCGCTGCCTTCCCTTAACTAACATTGGAGCCAGATTTATAAGAGGCAAAAGGGGTGCTTGTTCTGGGCCTCCTTTCCATAGCTTGCTCCGCCCTTCTTGTCAGAGTCAAATTTCATGAATCTGAGGCAAGTTTGATTAGAAATTTAAGGTAAGTTTCATGTATTCTTTAGTATTTTATGTTTTTACTTCTTTTCTTAGATTTTTTGTTAGTGTTTTTTTGTGTATTTACTAAAAGTTCTATGGCAGCTCTGGCACTAATTTGTCAGTTCTAGCATTTAACATATATGTATAACATTTAACATATTTAGCATATATGCGTACTTTTATACAATTTGCATCTATAAATGATCAGTTCTTTTGCATTTTATCGTTGTATGCGTTATTACTCAATTTCAGTTACATGCAATAAACAGACTTTGCTGTGCTCTTTAATTTTAGCGTATGAGAAGCTCGCATGAATTGAAGTGTCCCAGTTCCACTGCCCAAAATCTGTATCTGTCACTGTTTGATATCATTATGCTGTGCAATGATCCTAAACAAGTTATTAAAAAAATATCTAAGATATGTAGATTTCTTTTCCTTCTGAATAAAATAATGATCAAAACAATTTTTAAAACGTTATTTTAACATAATTGTAATCTACCACCATAAAATTTTATTAACATGTTTGAATCATTAAGAAAGCTATAAGGCAGTCACTAAATTATAGTTATGCCTCAGATATTAACCCAAACTTGAACAATTAATTAAAACGGGTAAACTTCTTCATTATTAGTATGGTATGACGAGTGTTCACTGAACACACACACACACACACACACACACACACACACACACACACACACACACACACACACACACACACACACACACACACAAAATAAATAAGATTCAGTTGAATTAGGTACTTAAGTTGAGGCACCAAATCTGTCCAGCTCGAAGTTAGGTGAATAAAAAGTAAATAAGTAACGTGGATGTCAGGTACCAGTGCATTACGGCCGTTTCAAGCGGCTCCATTTAATCGAGCAATGCAATTTGAAATAAACTGCTCTCCTCGGATGCGTACAACCATATAGATTTCCAACATACACGATACGCCATTATAATTTTTTAGTAAATTTTTCATCAGTACTAGTGACTAAAATACATTACTTCTTTTCGCTATTATTGTAGGAGAATGAATTTAGGGAAAATACCTAAAGCCTACTATAATTTAGAGTGGCAGAAGGAAATAATGGGGGTCAATAAAGAGGCATAGTGATATAGCTATATTCATCTTTGTCCTTATCACATTCAAAAGATAAATTAATTAATGTCACATACTCTTCCCTACCCCTATTTCACTATGACCATAAAATCAGCCATACCTACATAAAAGGATCCTCTATAACTTATTTGCTTTATTCATATATATATATGTATGTAATTAATGAGTTTTATTTCAAGATTTCTTGCCAATAGAGAAAGAGCCGGCATTTAACTTAGATCCAAGGCTCCTTCATTGTAATTTCAAGATCAACAGGATTTTTTTTGCATGTATGTATATGTGCAGTATTTGGAGTCTGTGCATGTGTAGATTTCTATGTTTTGTTTTATGTATGCATTCTCATGCATATAGTTGCATGTCTAGACATGCACATATATACTTAAATAAACTTCTTGAAAGTTTTATTGATTTTTATAGTTCCAGTGATGGCTTGGATGAGTAGTCTTCGAATTGCTTACTCCTTTCTGGTTTTGAGAAACCTAATTTCTCAAGATTGGTATTTAGGCAGTGTGTTACATATCCTAATGCCCTAATAATTACAGGTATAAACCTGAACTTGTAATCTGGGTAGAGTAACTGTAAATTTCTCAATAGTTCAAGCATAAGTATTCTCTTTTTGCTGATCTTTAGCTTTTTGTTAACATCTGCTGTGCAGCTAATTTCCACAACTTACACAGTCTCTCTTCTCTATCCCAAATTATTATATCAGGTCTATTGTGTTCACATTTTATTGGGATTTTCACTGGGACATTCCACCAGTACTCCTTTTTATTATGAGTGGCTATCGCTTCTACTATACTGTGGGTTCTTATTTTTTTGGCTTCAAAGTTATTCTCCCGACAGATCTCATTATACAGTGTCCTAGCTACATCATACCCCATCGGCAGATAATACTGTGATGACATTTTCGGACAACTGCTTATGGTGTAGGTAATATCCTCGGTGTTGACTCCACAAAGTCTGCATTGGTTGTCACATTTTGGTGTGTTTCCTGCATCTCTGTCCCTTTCGTGCACCAGGTATTTGGTTGATATTTCCTGTTCCTAGATTGTAAACGCATAATCTTCAAAGTGGGAGTTAGTAATCTGGTTGTTGTTCCGTGATAGACTGCTTTGATGATCAGTGTTATTGTCATCTCGGAGCTTTCTACTAACGTATCCATGTATGGCCTTCTAGTGATATACGTCATCATTTCACCCGATGATACGTTGCGGTAGAGTGGTGCGACTTCTTTGGGCATGTATTTAAGGTTATCAGACAAAGAATGCTGCTCAAGGTGTTGCTTTCCAAGTCTTATGATGTTATCAGCTTCATGTATGCAAACTTGGTCAAGAGACGCACTTCGGCACTTGGTGGTGAAAATATGTTGCCGAAGGGATATAAATACGACATTCAAAGGCATTCTGGATCGATGTTAAGCTTCTTCCCTCTTATTTATTGTTTTAATTAGGTCTACATCGATGTTGATGTGGAAATTATCTGTGCTGGTTAGTATATTCCGGGTTTTCATATGAATGGCCCGGATCTCATCAAGCCTCCAATCAAGTAGCCCAAATTTCGACATGAGTACAGGCGCTGCAAACATTGTGAGCCACTGTTTTATTGAAAGCAGTGAGTTCTGAGGTCCATATTTTCTTTATTCGGCTGTAATATTCCTCAGTGACACATGTCTTGTTACAGGTGCCATCATAAGATAAGTTTTCATCCACCCTTAGGTACCTGTAACATTCCATATCAGATATAGGGGAAACAGTTAAGTTATTGATGGAGATGTTGCTAGTCTAGTTTACAGTTTTCCCTCTTTTCACAACCATATAGCGACATTTATCCTGACCAAACGTCAATCCTATATCTTTTGAGAATGTTGTAACCAGGTCAAGACTCTTTTTCTTTTCATGCATATTCTTGGACTATAGTTTCAAGTCGTCCACGGAGAAACAGTGTGTAATTTTGGTATTTCTGTTTCCTTGTGAACCAGTGAGATATTCATCAGACATCCTTAATATGAATGACAAGGGGGTTTATAGAAAGTATAAACAGTATCACAGAGAGGCTGTCTCCTTGGAATACACATCTGCGATACTGTATTCTATCAATGATAATTAAATCACTCCTTGTATTTAACTTCAAAATGGTGGCCCACGATGAAGTCAGCTCAGCTATTGATTTGACAATGCTCACTGGAAGTTTAGTAACTCGAAGGGCTTCTAGCATCCATTAGTGGGGAACAGAGTCAAAGGCTTTCTTTTTGTCTAGTCACATTGAAACTAGGTTTCTCCTATGCCCCCTGATATGTCCCGCATTATGACGACGTATTTCGTCGGCTACGTGACTGGCCCGAACGGCGTACCTCACCGACTGACACTGCTTGCTGTGTCTGTCCACTATTTATCAGTAGTGGAACAGCCCACTTCTCACTTAGGGGTGTCCGCCACAACACTTCTTCCCCTTTGAGATTTTTTCTTTCACACCTGCCTAAAATCCTTCACATTAACTTATTATTATTATTATTATTATTATTATTATTATTATTATTATTATTATTATTATTATTATTATTATTATTATTATTATTATTATCATTATTATTATTATTATTATTATTGTTGTTGTTGTTGTTGTTGTTGTTGCTTTCTTCTACACAGAATTATTTTTCTCTTCCGAATGCCGCAGGTAGTACCAGTCTTCATTGTTTACCTGTAGCGCTACTAACACATAGCGACTTGACTTAAATCCTTCACACGGACTTATTATTATTTTTTCTTCGACACAGAATTATTTTTCTCTTCAGAATGCCGCAGGTAGTACCAGTCTACATTGTTTACCTGTAGCGCTACTAACACATAGCGATTTGACTTAAATCCTTCACACGGACTTATTATTATTTTTTTCTTCGACACAGAATTATTTTTCTCTTCAGAATGCCGCAGGTAGTACCAGTCTACATTGTTTACCGGTAGCGCTACTAACACATAGCGACCTGACTAAAATCCTTCGAACGGATTTATATTATTTTTCACTGTGTGTAGTCAAGTTCTGAGTTAGAGTTCCAGTTTTATCAGACATTTTTTCTTCAGAATCTTTTTCAATCGAATTTATATATTTTTCACAGCGTGTATATTAATTTTCACAGTGTGTAGTTCAGTTCCTCCTTCAACAAGATTTATTTTTCATTGCGTGTGCACGAAATCTCGTCGCCACTGATATGTCCCGCATTATGACGACGTATTTCGTCGTCTGCGTGACTAGCCTGCACGGCGTACCTCGCCGACTGACGCTGCTTGTTGTGCCTGTCCACTATTCATCAGTAGTGGAATAGCCCGCTTCTCACTTGGGGGTGTCCGCCACAAGACTCCCGTATCTCTGACATTACTGCTTTGTGTATTAACAATTCCTCAGTTATCCCCAGACTCCTTTCCTCCCAACTGCTTGTTCTGCTGTGATGATGTTATTACTTTCTCAATGGTCTTAGAGGAAGAAATTTAAACATGCTGTATATATTTTATGCATTAAATTCTGGCATGCTATTGGCCGGTAGTTTTTTTGCCATATATGTCTGTCTGTCTGTCTGTCTGTCTGTCTGTCTGTCTGTCTGTCTATCTATGCGCCTGTTTGTGTGTGTATCTATATTCATGAAGTCACTTTCTTTACTTCTTTACCAATTCTTACAGTTGCAAAACAGGCAACCTCATATGGAACCTTGCAGACAAGCCCGGTTATAGCTGATATAAATCATTATGAACCCGATCAACACTCCTAAACACTCACATTCTGTGAAATTTGTAACCTTAATTTTTGTATCTTCTTTATTAATAATTCTTATTGTTATCAGACTAGCTATGAAATTTGTAAGCGGCTGATTCAAGATAAATAACTCACTCATTTAAAAGTAAATTCGCTTCCTATGCTATAATCTTAATGAAAACAACCACTGAAATGACTACAAGTGTATATTTTGGTCGTCTGAAAATCCTGTGGTTTATCATTGTTAATTGCATCAGAGATATGTAACCATTTCGTCAAACTCCGAGTTATAACGTCACTAGTCCTGGAGACTATAAATCGTATAGTTCATGTTTTTGTATTGAGTTCTCTTCCTATTTGTCTCGTGTAATTCATATTACACACACAAACACGCACGCACGCACAGACGTGTAAATCCACTGCGTTACATAGGTGCCGCGTTCTTGAAAATCTTGCTCCAGAGTCGAATTCCATGGTGTAAAACACATTGACTTCAATGTTAAATAAGCAAGAAAGTGTTAACAACGGTGCTTACCTATTTACAAGGCTAAATATATATTTACTTAAAATATATAACCGTAAGTTTATCTTATACTTTTACAAAAGCCTTCGTTTTCTAGTGTATCTTTTAATTCATTTATGTTGCAAAGATTACACTGTTATACTAATCAGGCAATCCAATTTAGTGTACGTTTGTTATAAAGGGCTATGAACTACTATCCTCACTGTGAAGCAAGAATGAATAACAAAATTCTGATGATGTTTTAATGAAATGAATTATTTCTCAGATGATTCCCTTTTTTTTTCTTGTAACAGAATAAAAGCCTACGGTTTAAGCTTGATGGTATTTATTTTTCGTAGCGAGGTTTACTAAAAGTGTATGCACAGAATATCATCATATCTACTTATCACATAATTCTGTAGTATCTATCTATCTATCTATCTATCTATCTATCTATCTATCTATCTATCTATCTATCTATCTGTGTTTCTGTTTGTCTGTCTGTGTGTCTGCGTGTCTGTCTGTCTGTCTGTCTGTCTGTCTGTCTGTCTGTATGTATGCATGTATGTATGTCTGTCTAAATACACACACACACATACATACATACATATACATACACACACGCGTATACAAACATACATACACCCCACGAACATAAACTGGTTTCGCCGAATATTTGCGAACACAACTTAAGTGGGCCATAAATGGATGACAAACGCGGCGGATTTTCGCCCATAGCACCCAGACTCTGCTAAGGTAACCCCGTGGTTTTTACAGAATGAAGATGATTTTTATGTAGCCATTATTAGAGGCCTATAGAAAAAGAATTATATGGATGTAAATTCTATTTCGTCCTCTCAATGCTGAGAAGGCTCCAAAATTTCCCTCACATCCTGCTGGTATCCGTAGTAGGTGGTCGGGTTAATACTTATCATTTGCAGAATCCCTGAATTAATTAAATATTATATGTCAAGCGCCAAATTTTAACTTTCTGATTTTTTCCCCCAGACATATCGACAGTATCAACAGAGAAGATTCCAATCTGAAACAGAAATTGAAAAGGTACACCGAGTTCATGGCTCTAACTACCAACCACAGTGAATCGGAGATCACCTTTTTCTTGAACGTAACCAATTCTTTCATTTTCAGAGTTTAGAAAGAACTGAAAGTCTCTGGTGGGGACTTGTCATCCGTGGTCAATGGTAAAAAAACATTCCTGTGGTCGGATGTCATTAAAATGACTGACTTCTTCAAGCAACTTCAGGACATCTTGAATGACAACTCCATCAGGCCAACGTGAGCTATCGCCGAGAAGGGCAATGTGGCGAACTGCACCATCAGACGTATGGTGTACGAAAATATCATGCACTTGTCCTATGTTTTGACAGGAGAGCAGTTCATGTCCGGTAAAGCCCAGGATACCCATGTAATCACGTGATCCACAGCAACAGATGGTCTCTTAAATCTCTTGGCTTAAATTGCCTGGACAACTACGTCTGCAAGACATTGGTGGAGGCCGATCAGGTATCCCACAGTGCCAAGGGCGTGTTGAAAGGGGCCACCGTAAGCGTTGAGTGCAACATGGATGAGAACTCTCTGATGCAGCAAGCTGTCGCTTCGGTTGCTGAATAGGGGTCGTTGCTGGTGTTGTGAGTTTATTGAATAAGCCGTTTCTTTGATGTATCTGGTTGAAGGTGTGTGTCTTTATTCTGGGACCGAGTATTTTTTTTCCAATTTGGTGTTTTTCATTGCTTTGATTTGTTCTCAATTGCCTAATGGTTTTGAATATTATCACGTATGTGCACCATGCGTGTGTGTGATATAACTGCATTTATTTACTATAATATAATGTAATATAATATAATATAATATATAATACCTATAATATAATATAATGTATAATACCTATTATATAATGTAATATATATATGTATGTGTGTATGTATGTATGCATGTGTGTGTTTGTGTACTCATTGTGATGATGCATTCTTTAAAAATATGAATATATAAAGGTGCTTCAACAATGACAAAGTTTTATTTTCATGTATAAGTAATTACGCACGCGTGTGAGATAAAAGAAGTGAGTGAGTGAGAGAGAGAGGGGTACAGAATGTGTTCATGCACGTATGTATGCATGTAAATATATGCATAGGTAATTGGATATTTACGTACATGTATACATATATGTAGATACATGCATTCATTTGAAATCGTACACATACATGTATGAGTGTATATATGTGTATGTGCGTGTGTGTATAACTACATATACACGTGCATTTAACTTACGTGTCTATGTGTTTGTATAAATACATACCTAAGCATACAATTAGATGTGTGTGTGTGTAGGTATGTATGTATTTATGTATGTATATACACCCCCACACACTTATATATATATATATATATATGATATATTTATATAATATATAATATATATACATACATACACATACATATACGTATATATATGATATAACATATATATACACGCATATATATATGTATATGTATATGTATGTATATATATATATATATATATATATATATATATATATATATATATATATATATATATATATATATATATATATATATATATATATATATATATAAATAGATATACATACATACATACGCCTATATATTCGTCGTACTTATGTCCACATAAGTGATGTATATAACATCAAAGCGCAGAAGTTACAACAAAAAACACTATTTCCAAAGGCAAACCGGATATTAATTGAGTTAATAATGTCACTTGAGAAGATCATACATAAAACATTATGAAAAAAAAAAAAAAAATGCAACAACTGTTTGGAGAAAGATTTATAGATTTTTCTGCTCTATCTATCCTCCCATCATGATAACTATAGAATAGGAATGGAAATGGAAATAGGAAAAACTATTCATTTTGGTGCTAAAGCAATATAAGTGAATAAATAAATATACGTAACCCACATAGCTGTAGCCTCGCTGCGAAATTATGCATACAAGAGCCTTTTCTGCAGTACAAGGTGTGAACGGAGCAAAGGGTTGCATTGTTATTTAGCAATTCATCAGAATTTGCTCACTTCTCCTTCTCAAACTGCAGATAATAGTAGCTGAAGGCTACTTATTAAAACTGAGGGAGAAAAAATGGAATTTTGGCATAAATTCATTTACATAAAGTTGCAAGGTTGATGAGAAGACACTAATTGCTGGAGCAGCAACACAGCGTCGGGTATGAATACATGCATACATATGTATAAATGCATGCCTGTGTGCACAACTCTATCTCTCAATCTATCTATCTGGCTATCTGTCTATATGTCTACAAACGCCCATACATGTACAAATGCACACACACACACACACACACACACACACGCGCGACTCTACACACACACACGCGCGACTCTACACACACGCACACGACTCTACACACACGATTCCATACGCACACACATACACACGACTCCACGCACACACACACGACTCCACGCACACACACACACGACTCCACGCACACACACACGACTCCACGCACACACACACGACTCCACGCACACACACACGATTCCGCACACGCACAACTCTACACACACATACACACGCATGCATTCACATAATCTCACACATACACGCATACACGACTCCACATACACACATACAAACACGATTCTACACGCACAGATACACACGCATGCATTCACATATAATCTCCCACATATATGCATACAAACAGACACCCTAACCACTAAGTCTCGCGCCTCCACATTAAACAGTGACGTGACAGTGTCATCCATGGCATCCCCTTAGCGACGGGCACTCGCCCGTTATTGTTCAATAGGCGTTTGCTATTTATTTGATCTTAAGGAGGGTACATCACAGCTTTTGTCAGTCAGTTTACAGTTGTCGCTCCTACTTCAAAAGAGTTCTGCTTGGCTCAGCTTTACGTGGAGCATTTTCGGGTTTGTACTTTTTCGAAAATTAAGACCCGTATTTTACTCTACCCACCATTAACAATTAAGAAAGAAAAAAAAATAGAACCACCGATAATCTCCCCACTAAAATAAAAAGAATAAAAAATAAAGAACCACCTAATCTCTTCACTAAAAGAAAAAACGAAAAACGGAAAAAAAGAAAGAAGAGGTGATAACTTGAAATAATGAAAAGCGGGAAAATGAATTCATATCTATAGCGATTCGCTCCGGAAAACTATTGTGTATTGTTTGTAAAAATAGTTTCTCACATAATAGGAGACATGATCTCAATGGACGCTAAAAAACAGCAAGACAACATAAAAAAATGGAAAATTGAAGTTAGGGTTTATGCCTATATAACAAAAAGAAAGAAAAAATACATAGCTAAGAAAAGGGATGCAATTAAGCGAATGTAAAATGTATATTTTTTGAAAGAAGTCGTGAAAGTTTGGCGATAAAAGAAGCGTTCTATAAAATTACTTTAGTGTTATCAGTACAAAAATCCTTGTCTCCAAATATTTGCAGCAAGATGTCTTGGTGATAAAAATATCCAAAGAAAAGCAGACAAAATTGCTGTCAAAGCAAAGTTACGAGACACATCAAAGAACTCTCTTGTGAGGTATTTGAGCAACTGAAATATTTTTCAATGCTTATTCTTTGTTCTCTTTAGCTTTGAACGAATCTTCTGTCAATTTTATAATAGAATTTGATGACATCTTCAGTATCTTTGAAGTCGCTTCACGGAAAAACAAGAGGATCAGATAAGATGATTAAAGGCGCATCTTGAAAATCTAGAAGTAGATTTTATTAAAGTCATAAGTATTTACACTGGTGCTAATCAGTAAAGCCGTTGGGAGTACAACTTCGTATGAAAATCCCTTAGTTCATTATCAAAATATAAACGTACACCACGAGTTGTTGGGGAGAAAAACTTCAAACATGCAGCATTTTATATCAACAGTTATGAAATACAGGAATAAATTTTGAACAAGTGTACTAAACAGAAGAATTCAGAGAACATTGTAGTATATTAGATTTGGAATATGGCAATCTTAACCTCGATTGTTGTTGTGCACTGGAATTCTAAAGGACAGGTTCTGAATAGAACTTGGGAAATTGAAAAGTACTGTTAATAATTTTCTTGAATAGAAAAATTGAGTTCTTGCAAAGGACCATCTGAAAATGTAATAACAATTGACTGTTTGATTTAGCATTTTCAGTTGACGTGACCAGCCAATTCAATGATCTAAATAGGAAACTGCAGCAGAGGGACAAACTGTTGTCTGGCTTAGTAAATGATATTAGCACCGTCAAGATGAAATTAAAACTGCTCATCTGTTAGCCAGAAAATAATTTGAGCCAATTTCCTCAAAGGAGCGAAGTGAATGTGCTGGGGATAATGGCAACTTTACAAAATATGTTAAACAATCAGGTTACTTTAACTTGAAAGTCATTTCATTAATTTGCTATGTTGTATACTTGTATTATAAGGAACTTAGTGAATATTACATAAATGAATAAATAACATCATGAAAACGCCTGGTAACATACGAATGGAACTTATTAACTCGAAAACAACTTCATTATCAAAAATGAAATTTGATAATTTTCTTTCAGCTCTAAATGCTTTTGTCATAATTAATTTTTGACGATCTGTGAATATATTTTAGAATTTCTGTGAACATATTTTAAAAATAAGAAAATTGGCCCGGAGTTACATCTGTCGCTTCAGAACCTCGTATAGAAGTGAACAAACACTTTCATACATACAATTAAGAGAGAGAGAGAGAGAGAGAGAGAGAAAGAGAGAGAGAGAGAGAGAGAGAGAGATAGAGAGAGAGAGAGAGAGATAGATAGAGAGAGAGAGAGGGAGGGAGAGAGAGAAGTCGCAATCAACTGATTTAAGTTTGAAGACTTCACATTAAAAGCTTAACGAAATCTAAATACACCAGAATCTTTATATTAACTTATCGCATGTAAAAATGTTCAATATCTATCTATCTATCTATCTATCTATCTATCTATCTATCTATCTATCTATCTATCTATCTATCTATCTAGCTAGCTAGCTAGCTATCCACCCGCCTCTCTCTCCTCCTATATATATACTACAGGGTGTCCACAAAGTCTGGGTACATGGAGTAAATAAAATCATAACATAACCAATTAAATATAAGAAATAATAATTTCTTAAAGTATGTGTTAATCCCCATGTACCCAGACTTTGTGGACACCCTGTAGAATGTTACGGGAAATACTGAAGGCTTGCTTTACCCATCATGGGTAATATCAGGGAATATAGCATAATACAATAACTGTAAATTAAATTTTTATCAAGTTTCATGGTATTTATGCAAAAATGATGAAATGAATACTAATTTTCTACAAAAGAAATATTAATTAAAATAAAATTAAGCAAACAATATCCAAAGACTATAAAGGAAATCGAAAATAAAATTACTCCGCACGTTGATTTCATATTGCGGAAGATCACACCCACCCACCTACCTTCTATGTATCTGTCTGTTTGTCCTCTGCAAAAAAGATAGAGAGAGAGTTAACATAACAGGTGCAGTATGATTGCACATACAAGGCTTGTCCAGCGCTACATATGCACAGTGAAAAAGAATCATAGAGACAGGAGGTGAAGAGAGATATGTTCCAACACATTTCATTTAATATTTTCTTCAATTTAGTTGTTTTTCTTGTTTTACTCTTAGTTGAAAAAGTGGAAAAGACTGAAACCGGTACTAACGTTTACAAAATGTATTTCATGATAAAATTATTTTAGTATTTTCTACCTTGTCTTATTTTCTTGATATATATATATATATATATATATATATATATATATATATATTTATATTATAAGGTTTTTAAACTTTTAAATTTTCATATTCAAAAGAGACAGAGACTTCAAATTCGATATATCGATTTATTCACCACTCTATGTTAACATTTCTGTGCCAAACTTATCCAGTGACTGGTCCATTGGATTTAGACATTTGGCACTTCTTCAGGAGTGGTTACCTTTCGAACAAAACACGAAAGAACCAAATGTCTAAATCCAATGGACCAGTCACTGGATAAGTTTGGCACAGAAATGTTAACATAGAGTGGTGAATAAATCGATATATCGAATTTGAAGTCTCTGTCTCTTTTGAATATGAAAATTTAAAAGTTTAAAAACCTTATAATATAAATATAAACTGTGAGAACGACCCTTAAGGAATCTAGTTAATGATCTCCTAAGGCAAGTTCTTATGCTATATTGGTAACGGTTGCTACATCCTCTGGGAAAATTATTATATATATATATATATATATATATATATATATATATATATATATATATATATATATATATATATATATATATATATATATATATATATATATGTATATATATACATACATACATATACATACATACATACTTACATATATATATGAACGAGAATCCGCTCTTGAATTTTATGTGGGAAACACTTTCTAAGTATTTAAAGTTGTTATGGAAACTGCTTCATCTTTTGAGACAAGTGAAATGAGGACCTACATCTGCTGTCTCCACATTCTTTTATGGAGAATTCTGATTCATTCTCTGATTCATTCTCCTGTGAAGTGTTTTTTGAGATTCTTTGGTTAGCGTCTAGGGGTTTTCAGCAACCAGATCTTTCATTTTGGGGTTTTGTAGAAATATAGGTAAGTTTGATTTTATGATGTTGGCTACCTCAGGATTGTGTGTGTTTATAAATGGAACCGTGTGTTCATTAATTTTTTCCTTAGTTGTGCGATGCTCAGCTTCATTGACTTTTTAATTCACACGTTTATTACGACTAAGGAGGTATTTCTGCTTTGTTAGGAAGTCTTTGAGTTCGTTGAGTCGGATTTGTTGTATTGTGGGTCAATCACTCTAGTGCAGTTAAGTCTTGCCATGCTGTATAGGATGTTGCTTTTGATGTGTGAGGGATGGCAAGAGTAGAAATTCAAATATTGGTGCGTGTCGGTTGTTTTGTAAAATATGTCTGTTGTGTATTTTTATGTGAATATCCAGGAATGGCTATTCATTGCAACTGGATTCTGTCGTGAAGTTGATGGGTGGGTGAAGTGTGTTGAGTATATCATAAAATATTTGTAGGTCCTCATTTGACATGTCCCAAAAGGTGAAGCAGTTTCCACTTTTTAATGATGTATTTCTTGTAATCCTGATTAAGAGCTTACTCTACTTCTCTCATAAAGTTTTTCTTCCAAATATCCCAGGACTAGGTAAACGTATGAGGGTGCAAACCGCGTCCACAAAGTCGTGCCCTTTATCTGTCGATATGTTTTATTACCGAATCTAAAGGTGTTTTTTCTAGTAACAGGCGTGTGGCCTTGGTGATGAAGTCAGTTTTGAAGCGTTCAGTTATCCGTCCTCTATGTTTCTCTACCCAGTGCTTGATGGCTTCCAGGCCCAAAGTGTGAGGTATATTGGTACAAAGATTGGTGACATCAAAGTTTGTAAGCATAGTGCCTTCTGGGACAGTGGGTGGAATGTGCTGGAGATCTATGCCGTCCAGTATATAGCTGGGTATTAATGAGCATAAAGGTTTTAGGAGTATGTCCCCCAAAATTACTCAGTTGTTGTGTTAGTGCTTGAGGTACAGCAACTATTGGACTCAGTTTGAGGTCAGTAGGCCTTAGTATTTTTATGTATTGCTTCCTCTGCTCATTTATGGCTCTCTGTATTTCAGGGCTTTTGTGGATTTTTGGTAACCCGTTGAAATTGCTCTCTTTGATTACAGAGTTGCATAAATAATCTTTCTCCTTTGATTTTATTCATTATTGCTTTTTCCTGGTGTCTTGGTTCTTCCTTGTAGTAGGTTTGGTCAGTTAGAATTTCCAATATTTTATCTTTATAGTAGTCTTTGTCCATGATTACTATCACCCCTCCCTTACCGGCTTCTTTTACGATGATTGAATTGTCATTCTTCAATGTTAGTAAGGCTTCCTTTTCTTCTTCACGAAGGTTTTGTTTACATTTACGGGTACTCAGGAGAACTTTCAAAATTGTGTCTAAATGTTTGTCATTCATCTTGTAGAGCATGAAGTGGGATTTATTTCTGACAATTGATTCATCATTTATATCCTTATTGCCGAAGAATTCTATAAGCCGGAGGTGGTGGTTAAAATGCTCAATATCAGCTTTTTAGATTAGGGGTGAATGTCGGTGTCAATTTGAAACCTTTCAATAGGAGATTCATGTCACTCTTGTTGAAGTTTCTATTTGAAGAATTTATGATCTTCGGGTCTATTCGTTCTGCGCGCTCATTAAAGTTTTCTATTGCGTCGGGTCTGGTGCGCGATTGTGGTATTTTCTCCCTATAAAAGAAATTGTATTATTGTGTTTCCAATTTTTTGTTGTTTCTGGGGTTCTGGTTCCCTCGTAGGTGAGGGGATGGTTCATGTTCTTTGTATGCATTTCGTTGTCTATAGGTTCTGCCTTCTTCCCATCTTCTATGTTTATTGAGCCATTCAGGATGTATGGGATTGTTGGTCGTAAATTGTGAGTTTCTATGATTATTAATATTATGGTTTCTGTGTTTTCCATATTTTACTTGTCTTTCTTTCCATGTATTCATCCATCTAGGGTACTTGGTACTATGGGTTGGCGGTTGTCTGTATGTTACTTGTCTTTCCTGTCTTTTGCCCCATGTGTTCATCCATCTGGTATGCTTGATATTATGTGTTGACGTTATCTTCTACATTCCATGTCTTTCTTTATTGCAGTGTTATGTTTCGGTATTGCAGAGTATGGGTTTCTAGTCGGCATTTGGGGTGAGGTGAAGGTCATCTCTGTATATGTTCTTGGAAAACTAGAGGTTCGATACCTTAGTCTGGTTCCTCTGGGGCCAGTGTCTTTGTTTTTGATTTCCTAGTATTTTTTTGTTGTTATGGTTTCGTTTTCATAAGGAATTTTTCTCCATAGTTTATTTTTTCATAGTGAACCACTCATGTTTTCCCCACATTTTCATGGATTTGTCTTCTTCCCGCTTAGTGTCATTCACTTTGTCACTTCATTCGATGATTTCAACAAACATAACTGCATCAATTGTTTTGACTTTCTCTTCGTGTCATGTCTTTCGCGAATAAAGAAGAGAAATTTCCGCTTCCAGTCGGCATAAAGCTAAGTTTGCACATGTCGTCATTTCTTCCAGTGATTCGCCTCTTATTTTTTTAATAAGAAATTTTCTGGGAAGGATTGGGTTTTCTTTGCTTCGCCAATTTTGGTAGGTGTTGGCTATATTGTTACATCGAACGCTTTTGCAATATGCATGTTTACGTTGATTTAAAAGCTCGTTCCAGAGTTGTGGCTTCAAAGGATTTTGCTGTTGTTTATCAATTCTTCCGTCTTTCTTGTAAATTTTTCTTTTAGATAGGCTCGTTCCTGTTGTTAGATTACCCTGTGTTTGAGTATTATTCACAGTTTTATCTGAAGTGGTGAAAATTGTCACAAGCTTTGAGATAAGTAGATAAACTCCCTAGATATTTCTGCGAGGATCACACACACACACACACACACACACACACACACACACACACACACACACACACACACACAACACTGGGATTTTGACAACTGTTATTCTTATAGAACTTACACACACCCGAGAAAGAATACTAGAACTATTTTACCACTGATTATGAAAGATATCTAATGTCGCTATTTGGCAAAGTAATTCGTGGAAAAGGTCTTTTCGAATTCTCTTATCTAAGCAATAAGAAAAATAAAAATAAATCCTACAAAAGGATGAAAGATACCAAAAAAAAAAAAAAAAATTAAGCAGACCTTGCTTTGGTATATAATTTATATCTTAAAGAGTAGCTTCAAGTTAAATATATGATATATGTACAAGACTCAATTATGAGGTTTGATTAAATGTACATAGAGAATAGATTTAATTATAAACAGTGCCAAATAATTTTTTAATATTCTGATTTTATTTTTCTAATTTATGAATATTGTACTAACATTTAATGTTTGTTCATGCAAAACATAGAATTATACAGAATATGGGACAGTGTAAAGGAATATACATTTTCATGGGATTTTGAACTTTATACTCTTTTTATTCTTCGGTGATGAGTGCACTCTCCCTCTTTTCTTATTTCTTCCATCTTACTTCCTAAAATTGACATCTTTGAAAGGTCACCGACCCTTGTGAGAAAATGTGTTTATTTACAAATATGTTGATAGGTATAAAACAGAAAGAAAAAAAGATACAAAGAAAAATGCTTTGTAATGAAATTTCAATGAATTGACCACATCAAATTGAACAGAAACCTACCTCTCTCCCCCCTCTCTCTTTCTACTTTCTCCTTCATTTATAATTATTTTTTCTCCTCTTTCTTGATTGCCCTGAAACCTCTCTATCTATTTCTCGTTCTCTTTGCTTTTCTTTCTCTCTCACCCCCTTTTTTTCAAAATAATAGAAACAATATTCTCCTCTTCTAAACAAAGCAAAAATCATCCGATGCATATAAATGAACAACGAAACGTTCTGTTTTTAACATTTTGATTTTGATATTGTCTTGACGAGTTCGAAAAATGAACGAAAATGGTAATAAAGGGTTATCCAAAATTCTGACTGCCTCCTTTATCTCAATATATATATCGTAAGATATATATATCATAAAAGACGTTTCCATTCTTCCCGAGCGTTAAACTGCTACGCCTGCTTGTTGTTCCTACACCTGTCTTCGTCTCTTGTTTTCTGTAAATTTTATATATATATATATATATATATATATATATATAAAATTTACAGAGAGAGAATTAAAAAAAAAATCTTGTGGATTTAGCGCTCAAGCATAGCTACTGGTTGGAAAAAAAGGTTTGACAGGAGAGATAGAAAGAAGGGGAGATAAAAAAGTACTGATGATCCCAAAACGAAGGTGCTCGTGCGTATGTGTGTATGCTCGTGCGTATGTGTGTATGTGCGTATGTGCGTATGTGTGTATGTGTGTATGTGTGTATGTGTGTATGTGCGTATGTGTGTATGTGCGTATGTGTGTATGTGTGTATGTGTGTATGTGTGTATGTGTGTGTGTGTGTTGATAGGGGCTAGTGACTTTGCCGTGTGGGTGTGTGCCTGTATAAGTGTGTGCGTCTGTAATGTGTGGGTGTGTAGCTGATAGCGTGTGGATGTGCGGATGATTATGTATGGGTGTGCAGTTGATGGTGTGTGGTGTGGGCGCTGGGAAGTGGTCATTGCTAGTGTGTGTGGAGTGGGGTTGGGTGATGTGGTGATGTGGTGGTGATGTGGAGGTGGATGTAGGTGTGATGTAGAGGTATGGGGGTAGGGGTAAGGTATGTGGGGTGTGTGTGGAGGGGGTATCAATGAAGAGAGAAGGTAGATAGGAATGAAGAGAGAAGGTAGATAGGAATGAAGAGAGAAGGTAGATAGGAATGAAGAGAGAAAGTAGGTGTCAGAGCAAGAGAGGATACGTGGGTAGGAGTGAAGAGAGGAAGTAGGTGTCAGATGAAGAGAGGAGGGAAGTTGAGCCCATGTGGTGCAAAGGAGCGAAAAGAGAAACTTAATTCCTGTTTACGGCGAAGGCGGGATTCCGAACACAGACACGTGTTGTAGTGAATGACCGGTAGAGCGGAAATGGCGCGAGACTGGTGTATCGTTGCCGAGTCTGATGTCTCGGCAACGAGACATCAAGTTTCATGTGCACGTGGAACACATTGATCTGATTAGCTGTTAGAAACATCTAATGAGATGTACGGGTCTATAGCTCCTCACACAAGGTGAATCCGTACTGGAAGATAAACAAGAGAAGTAACACAAGACATTTCTAAACTTCTAAGACGTAAACTAAGATGCATAAGTGACTTTCTCTCTTCTCCTATCAATATATCTCTTTACCTCTTCTTCTCTTCACTGTTAAAGATAATGAAAATAGAAAAAAAAATCGATCGTGTTTAAACCTAATTTTAATTTTAACTTTAAATGGCTCTGAGGCTTTCCTCTCCCTGCCTCTATCTCTTCGCTCCTTTCCCCACCGTTAAAAGCGAAAAAACAAAAACTACACAAATAAACAAAAAATCCCGAAAAGAAATCGATCGCATTTAATTCTTATAACTTTCAAATGATATAGATTAATTTAAAGTTCTCATGTTATGTTGTATTGACGAGCCCAGAATGAAGGAGAAAAGGCGTTATCTATAACTACTACAACTACAGGAATATCCAATAAATGGATTTTATGAAAATACGGAAACATCGTATACCCTTTCACTAATAGGAAAAATACCTTTCAAGATGAGAAGAAAAAGAAAAGATAAAATATAAACCATGAAGCGGCTCCCTCCCCTTAAGGATAATGTATACTCACTCTGTCATCTCATAGTCTCTCACTCTCTCTCTCTCTCTCACTTCCTCTCTTGCTCCATAAGCAAAAATAAGTAGCAGCAGCTGTAGTTCCCAGTCAAGTAGCCACAGCTGTGTGACGATTTTGAGAGAAATTCATGATGGATTCTAGACGTTTACGATTCTATTCGTTATCTTAGGTGACGTAATATTAAATGCTATCAAATCATCACCAACTATTTTCATTATTATCAGGGCCTTATCTTCAGACAGAATGTTGGCAGGATGCTGGTGACACTTTAGTGGAAGGTTGCGGCATAGTATATTCAACGATATCAATTTCATATGTTAGGAACAGTACATGGTGGGCTGGGATGTTGGCCCGAGTCAATAGCTTAATCACCGGTCGGTATAGTCTTAAGGCATGCGAGGCAGCAATCTTTACGTGTGAGTAACGTAATTTGATGGTGAGTCTTTTTGTGTGAGTCTTTTTGCTTTTACTTGTCCACGACCACCTCTTACAACTAGTGTTGGTGTATTTACGTCTCAGTAGCTTATATATACATATATGTGTGTGCATGTGTATGTGTATGTATGTATGTATGTATGTATGTATGTATGTATGTATATAAATGTATATATATATATATATATATATATATATATATATATATATATATATATATATACTAGCAGAAATACCCGGCTTTGCCCGGGTTAAAGAGAATAATGAAATCTAAAAACGCCGTCTAGACTATGCAACCCTCAACTGTTAGTAGCTACGATACCATATTTCTACATTAATAACTCTCCAATCCATGCCAGCATGGAACATAGACATTAAGTGGAATGCCAGTCTCTCATCTAGGAGGGCCTTGAAATCAATGTTACCAACTGGGGACTATGTGTGTCGTAGTGATAATAAAAAGACCAAAAGGAGGTCTGCAACGAAATAATTTTACTCAACACTTTGCAAGTGAATCAGTGGAGGCAAAGATGCGTCTCATTTACTTGACAATTTATGCACCACATTGCAGAAATCACAATGTAAGTATATCTGAAAGGGTAGTCTTACACTGTTGTACCGTTGAATTACAAATAATGCTCATCTGTTATGTTCGGGTTAAAATTTCATCAACATCAAAAATATATGAATTTTCATGGGAGTTATGGCCGTTATACATAGAATATAATTTCCAAATTTCATAAAGATCCGTTCAGTACTTTTGACGTAGTTTTGGATAAGAAAACAAATGACTAATGTGTGTGTTTGTGTGCATGTGTTTGTGTGTGATGGGTGTATATATGTATAGATATCTGTATGCACGTATATATATATGTATATATGTGTACATATTACATGTACATCTATATATATATATATACATCTACACATGTGTATACATATACATGTATGCATATAGATCTATATCTATATATATATATCTATGCATATACGTGTACATATACATGTATATGTATACATATACATCTCTTTCTCTCTCTTTCTCTCTTTCTCTCTCTCTGAAAGTATCTGTCATTACAGTATCGAAATGTGATCGTTTCAGTTAGTGGAATAACGTGTACATATACATCTATATGTATACATATACATCTCTCTCTCTCTCTTTCTCTCTCTCTCTGAAAGTATCTGTCATTACAGTATCGAAATGTGATTGTTTCAGTTAGTAGAATAGTTTCATTTTTAAAGTGAAAGTATTTGACATGAGTGTTTTTGTTTCACTTTTGACACGTAATACTTAAATAGTGGAGGAGATATTATGTTGCCGTGGGCTCGAACTCTGCAAGAAGTTAAAATTTCTTTTGACTAAAACACAACTGGAACCCTAAGTAAGGCATCTGTAAAATTTGAATGAAATTGGTTGCGTAGTTCTCGAGTTTTAGGGATTCACACACACACACAGACAGACAGACAGACAGACACACATTCTCATTTTTATATATATAGATATATATATATAAATAATGCGCATATATATATATATATCTAATATACATACATAGATACACATTTATACACACACATATATACATTCATGCACATGCACACACATATATGCATATATATGCATATATATTTATGCGTGAATACATATAGCCACACACACGCATGTATGTATGTATGTATTCTTTTTATTGATTTCGGTTAGAGGCTGGGGTCATGCTGGAGCAGTGCCTGTTTTGAGGTCTCTTTCGGTACAGTTTGTGGTGAAGAAGCGAGTTGGACGAAGCTGCTCTTCTTTGTGTTTCCTACCGCGATGTGGGCTCATCTGGTATTTCAGATAGAAATTTGTCCAGATGCATTTTGAACGTTTCCACATCTTGCCGATCTCGTAGGTTCCTTGGAAGGACGTTAAACAGTTGTGGCTCCCTGAAACCCAAGCTATTGCAATACTGGGTTCTTATTTGAGATGATGAAGACGGTATCTTTGGTATTATGCAGTATCGTCCAGTTCGGTGCTTGGTATAGCTGTATAGCTTTTAATTCAAAAGTTGGGAGCTAGACCTTCCAGGATCTCCCATATGTATATTACTGCATATCTTTCTCGCCTTCTCTCCAGGGAGGAGAGCTTCTATTCTTGTAGCCTCCCCCAGTAGCTCATCTGTTTCACCGAATCAATCTTCTTTGTGTAATGGCACTGAATTGCCTCAAGTTCAGCCACCAGTTTGACGCTCTGCGACGACCACAGTTGGAAGCAGTAATCCAGACGACTGAGGACAATGTCCTCCGTAGGAGTAGCAAGGTATCCTTATTTCTGGTTCTGAATGATCTAAAGATCCATCTAGCTACTCGCCTACATAGAATTGCCACCCTGGCAATATGCGCATGAAATGTTGCATTACTACTCATGTAGATTCCCAGGTCACGCACTGATTCTAACTCTAGGATTGCATTGTCCTCTGGTTCCATGTATTCCGATTGTAGTCCGATAGCGGAGTGCTTGAAACTTGTCAGCATTGAACTGCATGTTATTTTCATCAGCCCATTTACATATTGCAGGCAGGTCATTTCGTAGTTTTACTACGTTATCAGGGTTCTTGACCACCTGAGACACTTTTGTATCGTCAGCGTAGCTGGTAAGAGTGGCTGACTGTACGACTGTTGGTATGAGATGGTATGTGTGTGTTTAAAGCGAGGGTAGTTTTAGTATATAAATATAGGCGAATGTACGGATTGGTGCGCTTATGCGAACCTATAGACTTCTCTACTCCCTTACCTTTACCTTACTTAGCGGTCTATTAGCTCTTTTGTCTTAATGACGGTCACCACACAGTAATTTCCCTTTGTTTAACGGTCATTTTTCACAGGAATTTTCAATGGCCGGATAACTGAAGAGATGTTGGCGTGGGCTCCCACCCCGGCATCCGAAACTCGGAGTCTTATCATGGCTACCGAATAAGTGTCACATACTATTACAGATAAATTCCTCTATTTACATAATATCGAGTCTCTTTCTTTCTTTTGTTGTCCTTCCTATCAATATATATATATATATATATATATATATATATATATATATATATATATATATATATATATATATATATATATATATATATATATATATATATATATATGTATGTATACATATACTTACATATATACATATGTATTATGTGGCAAGGCTTCAAAAGTAGAATCGTACTCCAGTACATAAGAGAGTAAAGACAATGTTATAATAAAAACCACAGGTCCTGTGAAATACAGCTTTCCATGGTTTTCTGGTCGAAACTTGTGCCATTTTGCAAACTGAGAACAAGACCATCTCTCAGCTGCTTTTTAAGCAGATGATGTTTGAACAAGGAACAATGGGAAGATAACCAACGTTGCAATAAACAAAGTCAAAAAGTCATAAACAAGATATTAATAGTTTACAATGTGTCTGGTGACATATTTTTAAATTCCACCAAGATATATTTCTTAAAATGAGGACATAAAGGAAGAATTTGGTTTCTGAAATTTACATAATAGTTGGACGCCCTCATATTCTTTAAGAGATAGTTTTTCAAGAGGACATATTTAACGTACAGAGTCTGATCAATAAGTACCAGGACTATTGCCACAGTAATGAAGCTATAGAATACAGAGTAAAGCCACTTGGCAAAGATTGACCTTGAACTCTGTTGTGCCTGCACACAAAGTTTTAACGTTCTAGCTTACTTTCGCTGTTTACAGCAGTGCTTGGAAGGAGGTGTGTAGCGTGTGATCGTCGCATTGAACATGACGGAGAAAGTTGTCATGGCGATACCTGCTCAGAGGCCTACGCAACGTTGCAGAAAGTGTATGGAGAGGGGTATATGAGCCGCACACAAGTGTACGAGCGGTTCAGACGTTTCCAAGATGGCCGAAAAAATGTCGATATTGACGAACGTTCTGGGAGACCCGCAGCCAACAGAACTGAGAAAAACATCGCAGATGTGCTTGAAGCTGTGAGGGGAAATCCTCGAATCATCATCCGCGAGTTATCAGAGGATGTGCAGATTAGTTACGGTTCAGTTCAGTTCATGATCACTGAAGATTTGGGCATGAGACACGTCTGCTAAGTTTGTACCAAAACTGCTTTCAGCTGACCAAGAGGACACTCGGGTTTCAGTTGCACAAGATCTCCTGGATTGTGTCGAGAACGATGAAAACGTTTTGAAAACTTTGCGTAGGCCTCTGAACAGGTATCGCCAAGCTTTTGGCAAAATTTGATGCAGATTCTCTGCTCAACTTCCTCTATCATGGTCAATGCGACGATCGCCCACTACACACCTTCTTCCCAAGCACTACTGTAAACAACGGAAGTAAGCCAGAACGTTAAAACTTAGTGCGCATGCACAGCAGAGTTTACCGTCAATCTGTGCCAAGTGGCTTTACTCTGCGTGCTTTAACTTCGTTACTATGGCAACAGACCGGTTACTTATTGATCAGACCACGAATTTTGGACCCGTCAGTATAGGGTCTGGTTTTGGAAAGGATTTTCTATTTGATGTCGTAGTTGATCCCTTCCTTATTAAGGCCGAAAGGGTAGTTGAATGTATCTTATCACGGTGCCTTGAAGTCGAAAAATGGTTGTTATATTTTGGATTTAAATTTTCCTTCTACGCCTCCGACATGACGTTTGATTTCTGTTCGACTGTTGTCATAGTCCACTGATATCTTGTACACACATACACACGCGCGCACGCGCACACACACACACACACACACACACACACGCACACACAAGCACACGCACATGCACGTACACATGTACATTTGTATACACACTTACACACATGTATATATGCGTGTGTGTATGTGGGTGTATATGAATATACAGGATGGCCTAAAAGTAGGTTTACAGTTATTCAGCTATCTCTTTTGCATTCATATATTAACAGTTTAGATCTTAATTATCAAAAAAAATATTTAACCATTATTCTATGCTAATTTAGTTAATTGTAAGATAGAAATTTAACTGTAATAAAATATTTTAAAAGAAATTTAAAGTGCCTACGTGATAACTGTAAACCTACTTTTGGGACATCCTGTATATATATATATATATATATATATATATATATATATATATATATATATATATATATATATATATATGTATATATATATATATGTATATATATATATATATATATATATATATATATATATATATATATATACACATATATATATATATGTATATATATGTTTATATGTGTGTGCGTGTATATATATATATATATATATATATATATATATATATATATATATATATATATATATATATATATATATATATATATATATATATATATATATATGGCGATGCTTTATGTAACATTCATTTGTTCATGTGATGAGCGTCAAAGAATGTATGTCTATGTGAATTTCATGATTGTGTGAGTAAAGAGAAATGAAGGAAGAAAAATAAATAAAGCTATCAAACAAAAAATGTGTGTTGGTTGCTTCTGTCCGTATGTAAGTGGGTAAGTAGGTAGATTAGTAGATAGGTAGGTAGGTAGGTAGGTAGGTAGGTAGGTAGGTATGCATGTTTGTATGTGTGTGTGTTGGTGTGTGTGTGTGTGTGTGTGTGTTGTGCATGTGTGTATGTGTGTGTGTGTTATGTAGATGTGTTAATTGAGGTTGCTCTTATTGAAGGTTATCTGATATGATAATGGTAATTAACCTATCCTTAACTACCCACATCATCATCATGCCACCAGCAGGACTGCCGCTGCTGCTGCCGCCGATCCCCCTCCACCCCGACCACTGCCATTATCTCTATCATCACCATCACCACCGGATAAGAGCCACTAACTGCAACTACAACAACGAGAATCGCCTTCCCCACCCCAACCACCAACAAACGAGGGAGCCTTACGTGGTCACTCAACTTGCTAGAAATAAGAGTCAAATCGTCTTCAAATTAAACGCTTACTGTCTTGAAAATGACAGGACATTTGATGGAAGGATAGTCATGAGGGAACGTCTTTGGAAATAAACCTCTCATTGCTCTAAGCAATTGTTTCAATGGCAGACGGCCAGAGATTCTAGAGGAGGTAGAAAAGTCAATTACGTAGACCTCAGTGCTCAACTGGTAATTATTTTATCGACCTTGAAAGGATGAAAGGTAAAACTAACCTCGGTGGAATTTGAAGTCAGGATGTAGAGAGCCCAGTACTTTACCGGTATTTCATTTTAACAACTTAAAAAAAAAAAAAGGCGCATTTGAACTTAGAATACAAAGAGGCGAAAGAAATGCTGCGAGAAATGTCTCCAACGTTCTAACGATTCTGCTAGCAACTGCCTTATTTTTGGTCTAAATAACAGCAGCAACAATTTTGTCAACAACGAAAATCCGACGAGCGCGCACTACACGTCTGTCCTCTAGGTGCAAGAGTCGTGAACTGACACGGCTTACAGGCGCATAAATTTTCACGCATTTATAAGAAGGGTGGCATCACCTCCCACCTAAAAATTTTGCTTACGAGGCATTAAGTTTGGTGGGAAAAATAAAGTCGGATACTTTTTGAATGCATCTCGTATATATATATATATATATATATATATATATATATATATATATATATATATATATATATACAGGGTGCGATGGGTAAATTGTTGCCATTTTATATTTTTAATTTCCCGCATGCAGATTGTTTGATTTTGATTTTGTCGACTACACAGTATAATAGGGTTAGTTGGGCACCGTCTGTGAAAAAACAGCACCATGGCCTGGAGGAGGTAGTGCTACCGTGAGTCAGGAGGGTGGCTGCTGGATGATCCTCTGTCTGGCAACAGGACTCTGCACCATACCACACAAGCTGGAGAACTCAGTCATGGCTGTCAGACAATTTCTGCAACCACATCACTCCTAACATCTGGCTACCTAACTCCCCAGACTGCAACCCCCTTGATTATTATGTGTGGGGTGTAGTTGAGCGAGAGACCAACAAAACTCCTTGTAACACCAAAGATGAACTGAAGGCAAGGATTATGGCAGAAATCACCAACTTAAACAAGGAGACTGTCCAGAAGAGGTGCAGGACATTCCGAAGTCGTCCGGAGGCCGTGGTTGAAGCCAATGGTTATTTTATTGAATAAATTTACTCTTTAGTATTTCAAGGTATTTTTATGTAATTTTGGTAAGTATATCTGTTAAAGTGAGATGTCAGTATTATTTTCATTTTTGCGTAATTTAGACGACAGTTTATTCACCACACCCTGTGTGTGTGTGTGTGTGTGTGTGTGTGTGTGTGTGTGTACACACACACACACACACACAAATACTCACCTCGCGAAACTCGTCACCTACATTTTGCTTCGCAGTTTACCAACGATATTCGTCATATCTCTGGTGCACAGAATGCAGCGGCAGATGCTCTCTCTCTCGCCTCCATGTAAATTCTTTGTCCTTGTCTTCAAATATCGACCTCCATCTTCCTTCTGCGAATCAGCCTCCCCTAGAGTCGATAGATTTTGCTTCACCAGAATTTGAGACGTGTAAAATTAAGTACTTGCCTGTGCCTACTTCTAATACACAAATATTATGTGACATCTCGACGGATACATCACGTCCTCTTGTTACAGAGACTCACCGTCAAATTGTTTTCCACACTCTGCATAGTCTCTCGCATCCCGTGACTTCAATCACAGTGAAACTCATTTCGGTTAGATTCTTCTGGCCGAATATGAGACGAGATATTACTGCTTGGTCACGTTCTTGTCTTTTCTGCTCCTACATGTGCATGTATGTATGTGTGTGCGTGTGTGTGTGTGTGTGTGCGCGCGTGTGTGTGTGTGTGTGTATGTATGTATGTATGTATGTATGAATGAATATGTCTATGCGTGTATGCACGTATGTATGCATGTCTATTTGTTTTCTTGTAATGATCGGAGGTTTGGCGTTTGTTTTGGAGTTTGCTCTACCACCTGTTTGACGGCAAGGTTGGAAATATAGAATTTTTGTTCTTTTCGCTATCCTTCACTCTTTAAATTTTAGGAATATCTTGCAAGATTTTTAATTGTCCCATATATCGTGATCGTCTTTAGCTTAAGAATTGTGGGAGAACGTTCTTTTCTAAAAATCCAAGCTCAGCCATACTTTGCTCCAGACAGATTGGTTTCATGTCCCGTGGCTCCAAAATGAATTGGTAGAAAACTTGAAGGAGATTTGAAACATTGGATTTATAACTCTCTCATCGATGGTCTATAGATGCCTTCTTTCTTTTTGTATTTTTCATACTATATTGATGTTAAGTCGGTGACTGACTTCCACAACAAACTATGCGGTCCTATGCAACAAAATCAGTTCTGTTCAGTTTTAATTTTGTGGCTATTTCTATGCTTAGATTCCAACATTCTTTTGATAGATCGGTCTCAGTTTGCTCATTTTTAGGTGCTGTAATTTGCTCTTTATCATTCCATTCGACTCTGCTCTGTAATTTATGGGAAAGTTGTATTTAGAGGACATTCGCTCACAACAGGTAAGGATGTGGTTAATGTCTTCGCTTTTGGTTTTGTATAGTCTACATTAGTTGTTGGCAACTGATGTTTTCTGCCTTTTATATAGAAGGTATTCATTGGCAATTCCGTGCTTCTGGGTTGCATAAATGTCATCTCTAAGGTAAACAGTTACATGCTTTTCAGTAACGATTGTCAAGTTTTTAGTGTAGTTAATTCTTGAAACGGCTTGTGTTTTTCATTTTTCGAAACTCAACACTTTTCTCAATGAAATGGTGTATTTTTTTATATTTTGTTATAGTAAGTAGGATTTAACCAATGTTCCTGAAAGGGATAAAAAGAGAGAGGGAAAGAGAGAGAGAGAGAGAAGCAGGGGAAGAGAGAGTTGCATAAATTGAGATAAAGATAAAGAAGAATGAGAGAGACGCAGAGAGAAAGAGGAAGAGAGATCAGGAGATAGAGAGAGAGGGAGAGAGAGAAAGAAAGAGAGAGAGAGAGACAGGATGAAGGAGAAAGAAAGATAGACAGAGGAAAAGAGAGTTACAGAAAGATAAAGAGAGGGAGTGAAGAGTGAGAGAGATACAGAGAGGAAGAGGAAGAGAGATCAGGAGAGAAAAAAAGACAGAGAGAGTTACATAAAAAGAAATAGAGATAAAGAAGAGTGAAAATGACACAAAGAAGAAGAGAGATCAGGAGAAAGATACAGAGAGAGAGGAAGAGGGAGAAAGAAAGACAGATAGAGGAAAAGAGAGTTACAGAAAGTGATTGACAGAGAAGAGAGAGAGAGAGAGAGACAGAGAAGAGAGAGAGACAGAGAAGAGAGAGAGACAGAGAAGAGAGAGAGAAAGAGGGAGAGATCAGTGTTAATTTTTATTTCATGCTTCTCCTTAAGTTCATTAGATATCTTAAGGTGCTTTTTATTTTCGTACTCTCAAACTTGCCGAGATAGCTGTTGAGTCTCTTCTCTGCCAGAGATGTTGCCTCATTATCACAGCCCGAGTTTCGTACGAGTTTAAAACAGATTTAAGACTGTAGTCATATTCCTTTTATGGAGATATATAATCTGTCTTTATGTCTGCTAATGTCAGTAATACTGAGCACTTTCCAAGTTCTTTGAACGACCTAGTTAAGTACTTGTAGTGACCAATTCAGAAGACCGGCTCTAGGTGTTAGGTTAGACACTGCAATAGCGTTGTAAGCATATGCATGAGGTAGGTTGAGAAAATCAAGAGAAGACTCAGCATAGCCAAGAACGCCATGATATCATTGAACAGCATATGAAAGAATAAGGCTATCTCCTTGCGAACTACAAAAAACTTACTCCTAAATTCATTGATATCTACCATAGCTACCTATGGAGCTGAATGCTGGATTATAAAGAAAATCGATTAAAGGAAAATTGAAGCATTTCAACGATAGTGTTTTAGACGCATTCTTGGAATAAGTTGGTTGTATACAAGAACTAACAGGTGGGTCCTTCACAAAATCAAATGCCGGGAAATATTACCAGGAAAAGAAAATGGAACTTCAGCGGCCATCTACTTAGAAGATAAGACTTTGACAAGTTCCTGTTAACAGCTGCGGCATATGGCAAAAGAAGAAAGGAAAGCCTAAAACCAGATTTAGCAATAACGTCTGAAAAGCTAGTGGCGGAAGTTTTGCAGAACTGTGGAGACTAGCACAGGATGGACATGGGTGAAGGGCCGTGGCAGGGGTTAAATATTTGAGCCTTCTGTCTGGAGAAGAGAGGTTGAGTGAGAATTCTGAGGGCTCACTCCTTGTTAATGGTTCTACTATAACTGACGTTTTCAACCTGTCCAAGATACTCAACAGACTGTAAAGGCTTTATTGCCGAGCCATTTGTTTATTTTGTGGAATAGGACACGTTTTCCTTGTTTTACAGTCCTTCCCCACAAGCACGAGAGTATGTATGTATGTATGTATGTATGTATGTGTGTGTGTGTATGTGTCTATGTATGTATGCATCTGTGTATGTATGCATGTATACATGCATGTGTGTGTGTGTATGTGTGTGTTTATGTGTGTGTTTGTGTATTTCTGTCCTAGCATTGTGTCTTCTCTGTGGTGCTTAATTTTTACAGAGGTTTTAACAGGAACATTCCGCCTGATTATTTCATATTATGAGTGACTAATAAACATGTTGCAGGTCCAAGCTCTGGTTATCTTATGACTGTCACTTTGACAACAGCCATATATAACTTTTTACCGAGAAAAAGGAGTTTTTCTGCGCATGTATCTCCGGTTGTAGGTCAAGGAATACTTTCAGAGAAGCTCGTTTTTTAGCTTCATGATGATTTCACCTTACCACGTGATGTTATATAGACGTAATTAATTCATGGACGCCCTTTAACACTTGGTGATTAGTAGAAGTTGTCAAAAGGCTGAATGTCATTATATATAGTTTTGTTTCTTGTCTTTTACTGTTCCGGAAATTTGATACTTTATTTTTCAGTTTGTGATGGTGAGAAAAACTGTTAATTGTGTGCGATGCATAAGATCAATGATATTTTTCGTTTTCCGAATCCACGATGGCATATGTTAATGGTCAGCTTTACTTGCAAGGCAACATAGTGACAGAAGGTGTCTTCCAAAAGTATGCTGCTTTTACAAACATCTGCCGACTGTCCCCACCTTTTGAAATAAAATTACAATCGTCAACTTCCTTTTTAGGTTTAACAAATCTTGCTTTCTGGCAGGATTGATATTTTCGTGAAATAATTTCGCTCTGACCTAAGTTCGTGCTATTATCTTTCATCTTTTATTTGTTTCACATAGACTGCGACAATGCTGGGGCACCGCCTTGAGGAATTTTAGTCGAACTAATCCATTCCAGCAGTTATTTTCTTTTTAAGCCTGGTACTAATTCTAGCGTTACAGAGACATAAGCACATCAACTCCGGTTGTCAGTCGGTGGGGGACAAACACAAGCACAAACACGCATGCACGCACACACACACACACACACACACACACACACACACACACACACACACACACACACACACACACACACACACACACACACACACACACACACACAAGGGGCTTCTTTCAGCTTCCATCTACCAAATCTACTCACAAGTTTTTGGTCAGTCCGAGGCTATAGGAGAAGACGCTCAAGGTGCCACGCGGTGGGACTGAACCCGGGACCGAGTGGCTGGAAAGCGAGCTTCTTACCACACAGCCGCCGCCTGCGCTTTTAAAAATGATCGCTTCGGGCAGGATTCGAATGGTATTTTTTTAATAGCAATTACGTAAATCATTATCAAGTTCATAACTTAAAGGAAGTCTACTTCATGGTTTCTATTTCTTCTATGACGACAAATTATAAGATTCTGTTTTCCTTTTTTTCTCGTTGCTTGCTTCGGTTCTAGACTTATGTTGTTAATACGGGTGCTTGCGCGCTCTCGTGGATGTATGTGAAGTAGGATAACATGTGACGTTAATTGAAAGAAAAATTGTTTGACGTGAAGCTTAACGACCCTCAAGGATGAACTAGAAAATGGGTGAGATTCCATGCAGTCACTCAAAGATGGTCTTTGATATTTCTTATATTCCATCTATCTATCTATCTATCTATCTATCTATCTATCTATCTATCTATCTATCTACCTATCTGTCTGTCTGTCTGTCTGTCTGTCTGTCTGTTTGCCTGTCTGCCTGCCTGCCTGTCTGTCTGTCTGTCACATTTAGGAATACAGAAGAATGCTGTTGCATACGTGGACGCCATGACAGGAATAATTAAAAATAGAAGAAATATTGCAACAATCAGCTTGGATATCTTATGGTTAAGTAACAGCTAACCTCCCATACGGATGAGAAAAATAATTAGTTTAAAGACTAATTCAAGTCAAAAAAGTATGGGAGACAACTGTGAAATTTATATTAAACAGGGACAGGAGTATGTAATGTGAAGTGAATGTTTTGACCTTGGATCATCTGGTGAAAATGGACCTGTTTCAGTAATATTAAACATCCTCAGTGACGCATGATTTAGTTTGTAATTGCCAGACCGTAAATTGATTTGACAGTGCCTTTGGAAGATAATATTGAGAACATTATAGAAAAGGTGTGTTGAAATAAAAGAACCTTAGGGTGTTGTCTTTTATCTGCATCGTATTTATAAACAAAAACTTTTTCGATTGGTGGATATCATTGGAGTTAGCCCTCTTGATAGATGTTTTTAGATTAAAAACTACCCCAATTCAACCAAGTGTCAAGCAATTTGTCAATCAATTCAAAGGATAATGTTAGTTAATAGAACCTTTCCAGCTCAATATATTGTCAGACCCTACCGATATGTTTGCATGTCATTAAGAACGAGGCTGTACTTCGCGGTATTCTTGGTGTAGGCGGGTGGGTGATGCGTGGTTTTGTGTCTAAACAACACCTGCATCTTATAAGATCAATAAACTATTGGTTTTACCAGTTGTCTTTAAGCGAAAGATTACCACCTGGTACCTAGGGTATCTTTAGCGGAATCAACTGTGGCAAGCATCCAGGTAATATCTAAAAGGAAACCAAACAAAAAAAAAAAAACTTCGATTGATATGCAATTACTCGACAAAAACTCCTCTTTGGACTGCTTAAAAATCTAAAAAGAAAAACTATCAATAAAAGAAGTTAGCTTTAGTGATAGCAACCAATCAAACAAAATATTTTTACAAATAAAAACGGTAAGGACGAACATGCTAAGGCACTCTTATTTCCACTTTGAGGGTATTTTCTTCCCTCATTCTCAGCAGCTTCAGAAGCCCCTGCATTACGTTTCTTTTAAAATTCCTGACCAATATTAATATACATGGACGGCATTATCTTTAGTTTCTAAGTATTTCCATTAGCTGATATTACTGAAATTATTACTGAATTAATCTTCCTTTATTGTTCCTAGAGGGAGTTTTTTCTTTTATCCTAATAATTACATGGACAATCTCAATTAATCGAAAGAGTTCAACTCACTATATTCCTAGTGTGACACCCTACCGTATGTGTATCTAATACCCAGCACGTTTCTCTGATGTATATTCCCTCAGTTCTCTTCTAACGATCGCTTCTACGCTTTGTCACCTGGCTTTTAAGACAAGATCCGCTCCTACCTGCATTGTCTTTGATTAGCTCATATTATTGGAATTATCTCACGTGGGTTTTGTTTTTAAAATTTTAAGCATGGATAGCCTCAGATATCCGAAGTTTTTCGACTCATTATATTAGGTATTTGAGACTATTGCTGATGAAAGGCAAAGTTGACTCAGACAGAATTTGAAATAAGGATGTAAAGAGACGTAATCAAACAGCACAAGATGTCTAGGTGGATGACTGAAAAAGAAAATCTGTGAAGTAAAATGTGAAGTAAAAGGGGAAGATTGAGAAATAATGAAGGAAAATGGAAAAACGAATTAAAAAATAAGAAAATATATTAAGGGTGTAAAAAATGAAAGCTAGAAGCAATAAACAATGAGTGAAAGACAAAAATAAAGAATGAAAGAAAGATATAAAGAATAAAAGACGAAACAAATGAATGAAACAAAGAAAGAACGAACGAAAGAAAGAATGAAATGAAAAGAGATAGGAAAAATAAAATGAATGGAAAAGCAGACGGTAAGAAAGAATAGAAAGAAGAAAGACAGAAAGCATTGAAAGGAAGAAAGAAAGCATTGAAAGAAGAAAGAAAAAAGAAACAAAAGGAGAAAAATGAAATATCAAAGCTGCTAGAAAAAAATAAAGATGTCTGAAATGACGAAGAGCGAACATAAATGAGAAAGATAAGAAGGAGAAAAGAAGGAGAGAAGGAAAAAAGTAAGAATGTGTGAAGAATTAAAAGTATGTCGTGGCGGATAGGGAGAGAATGAGAAAACTAAATAAACTAACAAAATAAACGAAGGAAGAGAGAAAAGAAAGTGTCAAATGAACAAGGATTGCCATATAAGGGAGAAACTGATTCCGGCATTGTTCTCTGGGTTGTGGCCTGAGACATTAACCAGGCCACTCAGATGGAATGTAAGAAAGGTGTGTAAAGGATGAAATATTAATCTAATGAAGTGAAAATGGGTGAAGGAGATGTAATTTTTTTCTTATTTGTCTTTTATATCCTGGATTCACACAAAACGTACACACTTACATACAGTAGACATGCGTTTAAGAATATATATGTGTATATATATTTATATATAAATATAGATATAGATATATATATATATATACACACTCTAAGATGTATATACATACACACATACGTACATAAATATATATATACGCACACATATGTATATATACATAAATATATATGTGTATGTATACTTATATTTGTCTTCCATTATAGCTTCCGGTCGACCAAAGCCTTGTGAGTGGATTTGGCAGACGGAGACTGAGAGAAGCCTGTCGAATATATATATATATGTACATATGAACACACATACAAGGAGATGGATGAAGAGAGGGGGAGGGAAGGAGAGAGAAAGAAAGAGAGAGAGGGAGAGAGAGGTGAAGTTTTGTAACTTAGTAAGTAGTAAGGGCACTTCTAAAATATTGTGACTCCACGCTGGAGCAATGGTTTTGAACTCGTAGTCCGCAAACCACACCAACCCTGCCCATATAATTTCGAAATCCATATAATTCGCCTTTCTTCGCTATCGTGTCATCTTTATCTTTTTCTTGTTGCAGTCACTTTACTGCGCCCATGCTAGGGCATCACCTCGAAGGAATCTTGAAGAAATCGGCAACAGTGCTTATATTTTAAGTTTTGGTATTCACGTACATACAAGCGCGCTCAGATACACACACATGCACGCACGCACACACAAGACACATACACGTTGAGTTTCAAAACAGTTTCCTTTTTCACTAATAAGCTTTTGGTCGGCCCGGGGTTTTAGCAGAAGATACTTCTTACCTGAACCCACAACCATGTGGCTGTAAAGCGAGTTTCTGAATCACATACCCATGCCTGCACTTGTTGGACAAGTTTAAGTATAAACGTTATTAAACACGGCAATTCGTACAACCCTATTATTTTCTATTCTCATTCCACGCTAAGAGAAATAATGCTCGAGCGGTAATAATGGTTTCAAATTTTGATACAAGGCCAGCAATTTCGGAGGAGAGGCTAAGTCGATAACATCGACCCCAGTGCTCAGCTCACCTGTAACTTATTTTATCAAACCTGGAAGGATGAAAGGCAAAGTCGACCTCGGCGGAATTTGAACTCAGAACGTAAAGACAGACTAAGCATTTTACCTGGCAAACTAACGGTTCTGTCAGCTTACCTCAATAATAATAATAATCCTTTCTACAATAGGCACAAGGCCTGAAATTTGGGGGAGGAGGATGATCGATGTAATCAACCCCAGGACTCAACTGGTTCTTATTTTGTCAACTCCAAAATGATGAAACGCAATGCAGCCTCGGCGGAATTTGAACCTCAGAACGTGAAGACGATGAAATGCCATTAAGCATTTCGCCAGCTCAATAATGGAATGGCAATTCAGGGTATGTAGAACTCCCATCCGTATCTTACTTTCTCCAATATCTATGCGTGGCGAGATACACCTGAACAAAGACAGCAAGCTAACAAAAAAATCCATTGATATGCTGTGATTTTTTCAGCTGCTCATTGAAGCTTATAGCGCTAACATATTTATGTGGGTGTGGCTGAGAAGTTCTTTTCGCAGTCACGTACTCCGTGGATTGATACCAAAGCTAGCACAGCGCTTTGAGTGTCATCTACCTCAATAAAACTACGAAACCATAATTATATATGTACGCGCGCGCGCGCGCACACACACACACACATACATACATACATATATACATACATACATACATACATACACAAAAGCACACAAACATATACATGTATACATATACACACACACATACACATATGTATGTATATATGCACGTATATGTGTGAGAGTGTGAGTGTATACATGTTTACATAATAGATAGGTAACTATATATATATATATATATATATATATATATGTATATATATATATATATATATGCATATATATATGTATATATATATATATATATATATATATATATATGTATATATATATATATGCATATATATATGTATATATATATATATATATATATATATATATATATATATATATATATATGTATATATATATATATATATATATATATATATATATATATATATATATATATATATATATATATATAGAGAGAGAGAGAGAGAGAGAGAGAGAGAGAGAGAGAGAGAGAGAGCAGAAGGGAGGCAGAGAGTTGATTCTTTCTCCAGGTTAGAACAGTTGACCTTTTCTTGGTTTGAAGACAAGTTTTGACTATATAATTTGTCATGTCTTCGCAATACCTATATATATAGCTATGTGTATGTACGTGTTATGCATGTATATTCGCATTGAACGGAACGTGTTTGTACAAATTCTCTAAATATGCAACACTTTGTGACAATCTATTTATATATATATCAAGGAGATACTTTATTATGTTTATCACATGATAACAAGATATAGCTAGAATATTTATCAAGCCCTTTGCCGCAAAGTCGAGTATGTTAAAATGTTATATCCATAACCGTTATTCATGCGATTGTAGAGTTCGGTCGCCTGTACGATACCTCGCTTCGTTTTCGCTTGTGAGATTCACGCTACCCAGAAGCATTAGAAATGTTGGTTGTGTGTTTATTAAGAACATGGCTGCGAAGAGAAAACAAAGGCCCCCCCCCAAACAATTTTAATTGTCATTTAATTTAAATGCAGCTCTCCCAGTATTTTAAATGTATTATTACAGACATGCATGCATATGTCCATAAATATATATATGCATACAAACATGCATACGAACATACATACATACATACATACATACATACATGCATACATACATACATACATACATACATACATACATACATACACGTACACAGGCTCGTACACACATATGCATACATAAATACATATCTATCTATCTATCTATCTATCTATCTATCTATCTATCTATCTATCTATCTATCTATTTAGCCATCTTTCTCTCTCTCTCTTCCCACCTCTCTCTCCCTTTTCCTACACACACAAATATATACATACATGCCCACACACATACATACATGCATACATACATGCATACATACATTCATTCATACATACATACATACATACATACATACATACACGCACGCACACACACACACACACACACACACACACACACACACACACACACACACACACACACACACACACACACACACACACACACACACACACACATCTCTTTGATGTTGACTATCGGAGGAAAGAATATTCATAATTATAATAGAGTTTAATAATATTTTAATTTTAGTCGAATCAGTTTTTGGCTCCTCTGAAGTTTCAGCTCACATGACCATCAGGCAAGTGATACATACATACATACATACATACATACATACATAAAACAAACATACAAATCTACATGTATACATACATACATATACATGAACACACGCACACACACACACATATGTATGTGCGCATATGAATAAATGATAGAGGCGGAAAATAGAATATACGAGAAACGCTATTGCTCACAACAACCGTTTTGACCCATCTTGCGTCGATGCATCGTGGGTGCATCATTCGTTGCAGAAGTGTCTAGTTAGGTGACTTTTCAAGCGGTATCTCGTTAAATAAACCCTGTTGCGCTCGGTTTTAATGCAGTATGTTGTTAGTAACCGTAAGATGGGTCGAAACGATCTTTGTGATCAATAAAGTTTCTCGTATATTCCATTGTCCGTCTCTATCAGTTGTTTTATATTCGGCGAACGCTGAGGAATTCCTGAGGGAGACCCAGTGACAATTGTGAAAAAAAAAAAAAAATGGCCGTGGAAGATGTCAGGTAGCTAAAGGCAGTGAACGTGCTTCACCGGCTCACCGCTAGGTACATACCCAATGCTTGAATAATTGCTTTGATATATATATATATATATATATATATATATATATATATATATATATATATA
The DNA here is from genome assembly GCF_046866305.1 of Octopus bimaculoides. Classification (NCBI taxonomy): domain Eukaryota; kingdom Metazoa; phylum Mollusca; class Cephalopoda; order Octopoda; family Octopodidae; genus Octopus; species Octopus bimaculoides. Next base: position 66,246,461 of record NC_142937.1, on the reverse strand, counting down.
TATATATATATATATATATATGTATGTATATATATATATATATATATATATATTTTTTTTTTATTTATGTGTTTCAGCCAAGTGGCTGCGGTCATGCTGGTGCACCACCGTGATTTTCACGTTCCTTGCATGGCTCTTCTCCCCCACCTGACATGGTCCAATCAAGAGTTTTGATGGCACATCTGGTGTATAAGAGAATTTGACACAGCTGCCCTAAACTGCGTCTCATTATGAGCCATTGGTTCGTCTGGTATCGTGGAGAGGAAAGCGTCAAGTTTTGTCTTGAAGACCTCCGCATCCATGTCTTGCATGTCTCTCAAATGTTTTGGCAGGGCATTGAAGAGCTGAGGTCCTCTGAAACCGAGGCTGCTGCAGTATCTCGTTCTTATGTGAGATGCAGTGGACGGTACCTTTGGCACCATGCAGTGGCGACCCGTGCGGGCATTCCTGTAGTACTTGATGCCAAAGTTTGGCACCAGTCCTTCCAGTATTTTCCATATGTATATTATTACATATCTCTCCCGCCTGCGCTCCAGGGAGTAGAGACCTAGTGCCTTCAGTCGCTCCCTGTAGTTCATCTGTTGGACTGTGGCGATCTTTTTTGTATAGTGCCGCTGAATTGCCTCGAGTTCTGCTGTCCGCTTAACACTGTGTGGTGACCACAACTAAGAGCAGTAGTCTAGGCGGCTCAGAACAAATGTCTTCCATAGAATCAACATGACTTTTTGATCCCTTGTACGGAAAGTCCTCAGTATCCACCCTGCCAGTTGTCTGCACTTTGCTGTCAACTTGACAATGTGCATGTGAAATGATGCATCACTACACATGTTGATGCCCAGATCTCTTACTGTTTGTGGTTCTGGGATTGCAGTACCTCCAGGCCCTGTGTATGCCAGTTGGGAGGTACTTGTGGTCTTGTAGCGCAGTACTTGAAATTTTTTTGCATTGAACTGCATATTATTTTGCTCTGTCCACTCATATATTGCATTTAGGTCATTCTGCAGGCTTACAATATCATCAGGAGTCTTTATTGCCTGAGATATCTTTGTGTCATCAGCATAGCTAGTGACAGTGGCTCTCCGAGTGACCGTGGGCATGTCCAGAAGGGCCACTATGAACAGTAGTGGCCCCAGAACAGTTCCTTGTGGAACACCGCTCAATATTTGTGTTTCCCTAGATAGTTCTCCATTGGCTGCAGCTGTCTGATTTCTACCATTCAGGAAGTCATGCAGCCACTCTCCTAATTTACCAGCTATGCCAAGGTTTCGCAGCTTGTGACATATCAAGCCATGATCAACTTTGTCAAAGGCTTTTGCAAAGTCGAGATATATCACATCAACATTTGAATGGTCAAGTAGCTGCTTCAGGACCCAGTCATAATGCTGCAAGAGCTGCGTGAGGCAGCTTCTACCTGGACGGAAACCATGCTGGGTCTCATTCAGCAAGTCATTTTCTTCTAGGAACGCAATCAATCTCCTTCTGACATTTCGTTCCATGACTTTGCTAATATGTGAAGTCAGAGAGATGGGCCTGTAGTTTCCAGCCTCTGCTCTGCTTCTACCTTTATGGATAGGACATATGGTGCCTTCCTTCAGCTTTTTGGGAAGTTTACCATTTGCAAGGAAACTCTGGAAGAGTATCCGGAGTGGTCCTGCTAATTCTTGTTTACACGACTTTAAGAGGACAGTTGGGAAACCATCGGGGCCAGTTGCCGAATTTGAGCTCATTCCATTTATGGCAGCTATCACATCTTCCTCTTCAATGTCGATGTAGGTAATGGATGCAGTCTTTTTCTGCTGAGTGCTATTGTCAAAGAAATCATATATATATATATATATATATATATATATATATATATATATATATATATATATATATATATATATATATATATATATATATATATATATATATATGTATATATATATATATATATAAGTTCAAAAAAAGGAAAAAGACAAAAAACAATAACAAAAAAACAACAACGTGAGGACGTGATACAGATAGTGTTATTAGATGCTCGGGAAAGGAAAGAGAGATACATATATACATAGATATATGGATATATATATATACACATACATATACATATGTATATGTATATACATATATATATATATACATATGTATCTATATGAATATATGTATGTATGCGTTGGAGAGTGCAAAAGCAAACGTGGTACAGAAATTCACGGGGCTTTTAGTCATATTCTTCCGATGATGGTGACATGACTTTACCTTACTGACCCATAGGAACTCAAGTTATTCTACACCCCTACGACATTATGGGTCTTTTTTATACAATGAACTTCGTCCTGACATGAGTGATAGTTCACTCGAAACAGCTGCCAAGACCAATACATAACTCAATTCGTTTTTTGAATTCTTATATTTGTATTTTTGTATGCCACGTAAATATACTCATCAAGCCAACTCATGTTTATATGCCTATTTACATCTCTTTCTCTATCTTTCTGTCTTTATATACATATTATATATGTGTGTGTTTCTGTGCTCGAATACTGTCGAGGTCAATTTTGTCCTCTATCCTTTTATCTCGTCGGAGTCGATAAGCACAAGTATGAGCTCTGTACTAGGAAATACTCTTCTCTCTCTCTTTTTCTAGAAGAAACCCTCCATGGTAAAACCTAGAAAAGAATGAACTCCGTACATAACACCCTTAAGACTCTACCAGGAGCTGTGGGCAGAAGGAAAGAATGAAGATATTCGATTTTCGACAAATATTACCGTAAAAAGGAGGTTCCGTAGCAATTTTTCAAATTTTACGGATTTTTAAGATAGAAATAGAGTGCACCATTGAATAGAGGTGTCTATTTTGGACATATCGATTTATTATTATTAAATGTGATTTCCTTTCACTCATGACAGTTTTGATTCATTTGAAAAAGTGTCTTTTCATGGCGAAGAAAACTAGTTCTTTCTGTTGTTTTGAATATATATATATATATATATATATATATATATATATATATATATATATATATATATAAACAATATGAGTATATGCATATATATGTACATGTATGTACATACCTTCATCTACATGTACATATAGATAAATATCTGGGTACATGACGTTGCAAAAAAAAACATGGAAAAATGATAAACAAGGTACAAAAAACACGCAGGCCACATAGAGAACATATCCTTCATCAGCTGCCACCATTAAAACACTGGCGTTTCGAAGAGTTAGGGCAGGACGCATCGTTAAAATGGCTCTTCCCACGAATACAAATTAAATTTGTTCCATGGAGGATAGTGGCGGACGGAAAACAAGACAGGAAAACGAAACGGTGAAATAAACAAACAAAAAGGCTGTACAGCCAGACGTCGAGAAGTGTGTGTATATTGAACCTTGTGAAGAAGTGTATATATATATATATATATATATATGGGTGAGAAAGTTGGTATGTGAAAGCACGTGGTTGGATGTATAAAAGATAATAAAAGTGAAAAATCTACAGAAGGCTTGTGTTACATGGTTAAAGTATATATTTAAATTATGTCAGAAAAATGTTATAAAATTTTTTTGGTATATAAACATTGTATTTTGGAGAAATAACCGGTTTCGTGTTGTCTTTTCAAATTTCTCTACTTCATTGTAACAGGTGTTCACTCCAGTATGTATGTATGTATGTATGTATGTATATATGTGTGTGTGTGTGAGAGTATGTGTGTGTATGTGTGTGTGCGTGTATGCATATGCATGTATATATATATATATATATATACATGTACCAAGGGAGTATACACACACACACACACACATACACACACACACACACACACACACACACACACACACACACATAAACGTATATATATTTCGAAATTGTGATGCAAATAAACTCGCTTTGGCTTGATATATAAAACATACATACATACATATTCAAAAGTTAATATATGTAGGGATATATTCTTTTGTTTCGGTCATTTTGACCGTGACCTTGCTGGAGCACTGCCTTTTAGTCGAAGTGATCGACCCTGGACTTATCCTTTGTAAGCCTGGTACTTATTCTATCGGTCTCTTAGGCCGAACTGCTAAGTTACGGAGATTTAAACACACCAAGATCGGTTGTCAAGCTATAGTAGCGGGCACTCCGTCGCTTACGACGACGAGGGTTCCAGTTGATCCGATCAACGGAACAGCCTGCTCGTGAAATTAACGTGCAAGTGGCTGAGCACTCCACAGACACGTGTACCCTTAACGTAGTTCTCGGGGATATTCAGCGTGACAGAGAGTGTGACAAGGCTGACCCTTTGAATTACAGGTACAACAGAAACAGGAAGTAAGAGTGAGAGAAAGTTGTGGTGAAAGAGTACAGCAGGGTTCGCCACCATCCCCTGCCGGAGCCTCGTGGAGGTTTAGGTGTATTCACTCAATAAACACTCACAATGCCTGGTCTGGGAATCGAAACCGCGATCCTATGACGGCGTGTCCGCTGCCCTAACCACTGGGCCATTGCGCCTCCATGATAGTAGCGGGACACAGGCGCAAATGCACAAATATATATATATATATATTGAGCATCTCTGGATCTCACCTGTTGACTCTATGTATAAGCGCATGCGGGGCTGTGTGGCAAGAAGGTTGCTTTCCAACCACATAGTTCCTGGTTCAATCCCACTGCGTGGATCCTTGGGCATGTGTTTTCTACTACAGCCTCGGGCCGACCAAAGACTTGTGAGTGGATTTGGTAGACGGAAACTGAAAGAAGACCGCCGTGTATATATATATATATATATATATATATATATATATATATATATATATATATATATATATGTATATATATGTGTGTGTGTGTGTGTGTGTGTGTGTGTGTGTGTGTGTGTGTGTGTGCGTGCGTGTTTGCGTGTGTGCGTGCGTGTATGTGTATGTGCATGTATGTGTGTCTGCCTTTGTTCCCCCGTCTTTGCTTGATAATCGATGCTGGCATGTTTATGTCCCCGTAACCTAGTGGTTGAGCAAATGTACCTATAGAATAAGTAATACGGTTACAATAAGTGCTGGGGTCGATTTCTTCGACTAAAACCATTTAAGGTGGTGCTCCAACATGGCTGCAATCATATGATTGAGAAAGATAAATTTTATTCAACGCATAGATACTGAACAGTATAGATATAAAGGATAAAACCCATTTTTCTTTTTAAAAGCAGAAAAATTATATATTGCAAGCGGAGAGAGACCTTCCTACTATTTTATCCGCAAGGTCATCGGATCGTACGGTTTCAACCTATGTATGGTTATCCTCGGTGATAGATACTCGTCCGCTAGATATAGCAGTAGTTCACCCTAGTTTGCAATATATAGGAAATAAGTGACACACAGTTAGTGATCTTGCAACAAGCAAATTAGCTAGTTAGGAGAATCTCTATAAGAGATCAAAGCAGTATTTACAATGAAAAGTAGTGTTTAACGCCACCTAAACACGAGTGTTCTCTAGGAACAAACGATACTGCTATTTTAACCCCAGGATGACGTCTCCTCCAGCTGGTTATTCAGTGCTCACTACACTAGATATATATTGCAAGCGGCATTTTCTTGATTAGCGAATTTGCTTATTGCAAGATCAGTGACTGTGTGTCACTTATTTCCTATATATTGCGAGCTGGAGTGAACTACTGCTATGTCTAGCAGACTATTATCCATGACCGAGGATGACTATAAAGAGGTCGAAACCATACAGTCTGATGGTCTCGGGGCTAAAATAGTAGGGAGTTCGCTTTGCTTGACAACGGATGCTGGTGTGCTTAGCGGTTTGGCAAAAGATATCGATAGAATAAGTAATAGGCTTACAAAGAATAAGAGCTGGGGTTAACTTCTTCGAATAAAACCATTTAAGGTGGTGCTCCAGCATGGCCACAGTATATATCGAATGCAGGGTGCACTGAATAACCAGCTGGATGAGGCGTTCTCCTGGAGTTAAAATAGCAGTATCGTCGGTTCCTAGGGAACACCCGTGCTTAGGTGACGTTAAACACTACTTCTTAGTATAAATAGTGCTTTGATCTCTTATAGAGATTTACGTTACAAGCTAATTATGTGTGTGTGTGTATACATATACGCGTATATATATACACTAACACACACACATATATATATATATATATATGTGGTGCTTGTGAGTGTGTTAATTCGACATACACTCATGTAACTACATATAGATATTCATTCATCCGTCCATCTATCCGCCCGCCCGTCCGTCCGTCCGTCCATCCATCCATATTCTTAGACAGAACCTGAGATAATTAAATAGACTGATATGATCATCCTATAGGCAGACAGGTTAATAGGGAGACTCGCAAGATATTAACTTGATTCACACACACACACACACACACACACACACACACACACACACACACACACACGTACACATATATTTAGACAGATAGATAGATAGAGCGATAGATAGATGAGATAGA
>NC_142937.1:66212511-66237511 GCF_046866305.1 Octopus bimaculoides | reverse complement strand
AAGTCTCTAATTGTATCATAAATTCTAATGATGTGTTAAGTTTTATCACAAATACCAGCTGAGGCATACCGTTCCAACGTACTTTATCCAGTAACGAACACTAGTGTGAAGGCAATTTGATGGCTTGCATGTCGATGCATGATAGCCAACATAGTTACATGTTAGCAATGCAATAATCTAGCGTGATTAATTAGCTGTAGAGAAAGAACCGACAGAAAACTCTGGCGATGTTACTGTGTCTTCACTCAAACTATGCGAGCCAAATCCTGTTTTGGGAAGAACCATTTGACCCTACCAATATCAATTCAGCTAATGTCCATGTACTATCTGCAGGATGAAATGATTTTGGAGATACAATAAATAATAATAACGTGGTTCATTTGTGTGATTTCCTTAGAGATGTATGTGAGCAGCACTTGGAAGCTCATCCACAGCTGACTGAACGATGCCCAATGATTGTAGAAATAGATGAATCAAAAAGTGAGCTTCAGAAATTTCACTGAGTAGAGGGGCATAATGGGCACTGGGTGTTTGGTGCAGTGTAAAGGGATACAAGAAAATGCTCCTTGATTAAGATCCCTAATTTATTCATATCATACGTTCGTGAGCATGAGTGGCGAAACAAATTTGAAAATTGAGAAAAACTATTTACGAATCTCATTTCATGCATCAGTGTCCGTTATGTTTTCCATCATATAGAAAATATATCTACGGTTTTCATGTTATACTAAATATACGTACGTTCTATATAGTTCTTGTCAATGTCTCCACTTCCGTTGTTTTTTTCAACATTTTTTACAATACATTTTACCTTCACCTTTTTTTTTTTACAACGGTAAACTGCCTATTAACCTAAAAAGTTATGCATGGGTATGTTTCCTGGAAACTTGAGAGTGACACCAATACAGAGAGGATGTGTAGCTTCTTTTCGACACATGAACACAACGTTTCATCCACGAGTAAGCAAAACCCTTGAACCTCAAAATGCGACCGATAATAGTGAATATATTACATTTCTGTGTAAGATAGCTGCTCTAAAATGTCAAGATATTACCTTCTTATCTGATATGATCTTGTTTCTGAAACAATATACAAGACCAAGCGGAAGAAGGACAGCGCTGGGATAAATAATGAAGATATATTTTTGACGTTGAGTACGCTTACATGGTAGAAATAACAATTAAACCTCTCTCGTCCCTAATCACCTAAAATAAGGAAATGTAATCCTAAAGATAGTGTAGTCCTATATACACACACAAAAAAAAGGCAAAATAACGGGATGGTCATAGCCGAAATGCCTTTGACTACATGTCTGTTCAATGAAGGATGATTTGAGGTTAAACAATATAAACAAAACAAAACAACAACAACAGCAGCAGCAGCAGCAGCGGCAACAACAACAACAACAACAGCAGCAGCGGCAATAACAACAACAAGTCTGATATTAGATAAAAAAAAATATGTACTATTACAATAGAGGTCAGCTTCTTAGTGGATGTGAACATTTTTTTTCAAAGTCAGAGAAGAGACTATTTATGGCTAATTGCTTCGAAACCTGTTGCTTCTCAACCCAGATAACAAATTTATATCTGTACCTACAATCATCAGGGCATTTGGCAACATTACAAGTAACCAACTTGAAAAGTTGTTATTCTCAGGCAAAAAAGGAGACCATATGTTATTTGAGTAAATACGACCAGTAGGTGTAGAAAATATAGAAAACGTTAATGAAATTACCATGTAACTCTGTTGCTTTATAAATTCAAATGATGTAGCTTTGTTTCTTTGTTAGAAAGCATCTCATTCTTTATATGAGAAGCAACCTGAAAATTGAAAATAATACATACATACATACATACATACATACATACATACATACATACATACATACATACATACATACATTGTGTCACTCAGACAACACCTGCTATACAGTAAAGAAAGGAACGAATGCATTCTACGCATACTCAAAAGCAACAACCTCTTCAGAATTGGAGAATTACTGTCAGGTACTCTGAGAATATAACTGTCTCATGTGACCCAAAGGAAGCTGGACTGATCTACCCGAACAAAACCTTGGAGGAGAAGCAGGCATCATACCAGCAAAAACAATGCATGGGTACATATCCCATAAGCTAGAGAACAACAACAGCATTGGGAGGAAGAATAGCCACTACTGGTCATGTGATAGATACATTACATCCCAACTAGAAGGATATGCTTTTGTTGTACAGTAACAGAAGATAGCTATTAAATACCTGATAAACAAGAGAGATAAAGATACCACTAAAACTCCACGTTGTGATAAAAAACGTCGGCTCTGCTATACTAGTGTGGAAGCTATCACCCACTTGCCGATGGAGTAGCAGTTGCGGTGGTTGAGTACCACGGTATCTTCAGTATTGGTGACCTACCTATCACTAAGCTGTGATGCGCCATCCGAGACGAGGTTCGTACGGTGATAAATCAGCTGAAGGGTGGGAAGGCAGCCGGTGTTTGTGGCATCCATGGGGAGATGATCAAGAAAGATGAGCCTTCTGCAGTCTTGTTCTTGTGACAGATCATCTGCTCAATTTGGAATAGTGGCATCATACCACCTGACTGGAAGAGAGATATACGAGTAAGTACCCTTATTTGGAAAGATAAAAGTGACAGCCACGACTGTAACACCTATAAGGCTGTTTCACTCTTCTTAGTGCCTGGTAAGGTCTTTGCCAAGGTTATTTTAAACAGAGTGCGGAATCATTTGCTTGTCTCTCAGAGTTCACGTCAAAAAGGTCAGCTACTGACAGAATCTCAAGGTTTGGTTCTTCAAGTTTTTGGTCTTACTTGTCTTGCTCTACAGTTGTGAGACTTGGACACTGTCTGGTGCCCTAAGGGATCGCTGAAATCTTTCGGTACTAGAACGCTTCGCAGGGCTATGGGTTACCATTGGTCGGATTTCGTATCCAACCAGCGACTACGTTCAGAAACTGAGATGCGTCCTGTTACTTGTCCGATTCGGGAATGCCAACTCAAACTGTTTGGCCATGTTGCTTGATTTTCCGAGTTGGATCCTGAGTACTGTTTTCTCTTCTCCGAGGATCTGGCTGGGGGTGACAACTTGTGTTGGTTAGCCACATGCCTCATGGTCACAGCAAATGAGGAAGTATTTCGTGGAGATGGGAACTGGCTGGGACACTGCTCGGCGTGTTGCTCGGGATGACCCGAGCAGATACCAACAAATGGTGGATGCAGTGATGTGTTCTAACGGCACATGCCTCCATACCTGACGTGACATGACCTGACCTGACCTGTGGTCAAGGATACACACTCAAGAAAGTTGCCGGACTCTACCAAAACAGAATCGCAAACAAAAAGGCTTTATGCCAGTCAGCAGAAATCATAGTCAGAAACAGATAAATAGGGTATTCTACTTTAGAACAGCAGCCGGTGTATTAGTTTTCACTTGGAAGGGTGTAATTTTGCAATCCAGAAACAGGAAATAAGAAAGAAACAAACAAACAAAAGCAAAAAAGAAAACCTGACATAAAAAGAATAAGGATGTAGGTAAAACATCTACATTGAACAACTTAATGTAGAATTAACACCAAAATGTGATGCACATCATTAGCAGCTTACCCAAAAAGTCCTCTTGATAGTATCTATCTATAATGCATGATGTAGTGGCCAAAACGTCATATTCCTTATTCTTAATATAAAAGCATATTGGAGTAATATTCTCATCAACACTTCTGTAAAGTGCAGGTAGAACATACAAATCATAATGAACTAAGACAGAAAAGAAAGAACAGAGCAAAAGAAATCAGTTCTTCAGTTGAAGAGAAAACGAAAATATTTCGTACGCCAGTCTTATGAGAAATTTGCAGCTGCTACAGTCAGATTATAACTTTAGATATATATACGTATATATATGAAGGTTTTGTAGCACTTGGTTATGTATCTAAAACACGGCACTCTTGAAAAAGAAGACTTCACAAAACAACAAAGAACGCAGCTAAGTAGGAAATTGCAATTACAAACCTAGAGCTGTAGAACTTTGAAAATATATAAACCATTCAAAGATGCTTTATCTGTTGTATGTACACACGCACACACACACACACACACGCACGCATACGCACGCACGCATACGCACGCACGCGCACACACACACACACACACACACACACACACACACACACACACACACACACACACACACACACACACACACACACACACACACACACACACACACGTATATATATATGAAATGCTACATGTAAAGACAGAGAAGAACTGTTGTTCTGAAGAAAAAACATTTGGTAACTGGTTCGTGCGATACCTTGATGGAAACACAAAATTTTGATGTTAAGAGGAGGAGAGACAATCGAGTTGGCGGGGGTCTGAGTAGAGGTTTCACGAGATCAGCCAGTTCCGTGGAGTAGAGACTACTGTAGTAAGATTTGAAAAGAAAATACAAAAATAGAAGACAGTACGTCAATGGGTTAAAGAGTGAACTGTACCGGTGAGAGATTTAACATTATTGAGTAAGGTAGCCTTTATTTTGTACCTCTTGTGTAGTAACAATATGGTTCTATATGTGGGTGAAACATTTTATTGTGGGTTTCACTTGATCTTTGTGTAGGGTTAGTATTTGTTGGGAGCTGAAGTAATTTCTAAGTCTGAAGAGGAAAACCGGTCTTTGTGTTGTAGTTTATGCTATGTTGAGGATACGAGACTGTTATGTCTCATGCTACTGCTATCTAGCACCTTCGGATGATCTCTACTCGACTGCTACTCAACGGCTACTCAACAGTCACTCAACACTCTACCACGGTCAGACTACCTCTATTTATATGTCTTGGGCGATCCTTCTTCTTCGCTTGGGGGCGTCGACACAACAGAGACCTCCTGGAAAAATCATCAATGATGATGAAACCTAGCATTTTTTAATTGACTTTGAGGATATTAGTTGTGTGTTGTTTATATTTACGGTACAATATTATTTTCTCAAAGTGTTTCGTGATAGGGTCTTTGTGAAAGACAATTGACATGATTCCATTCGAAAGATGATTTTGATGTCTCTAATCAGGGTTTCAGTGTTGGGTTTGTAGGAGGGGTCTCAGCTGCATGTAGATGATGTTTGTCTGCTGAAGGCTTGGCAGCAGAATGGAGGGTAGTACATAAGCATATAAGTTGGCACAGTTGGAGGTGACAGCAAAGAAATCAGCGAAATACAGAAGGAAGAAGCTTGGGACATACTAAAGCTCATAGTATGAAGGTCAAAGAGAGCACCATTAGCAAAAGCCACGATAGTGTCACCTGTCGGAAAGCCTCTGATTTAAGCAATGGGAAGGGGATGGGACCGGTGTGCAGCTTGTTTAACCGAGGGATTCATATTCCAGTTACGGTGGAAAGCTTTGTTATATTAAGTTACTTTCAACAGTTTTTAAAGGGTGGGGCAATTCCAGTGACACAAGACTGTCTCACTCCACCGTATCTGATGAAGGAGAGGATTGAAATTGTTGAAGATGGTTGTTGTTGAGGGATGTTTCCATCAACTTTGAGATGTTTGAAGTGTGCGGCATTTCGTTGACATACGTTGCTATTCTTGGGAATCAGATGCACCATATTTGATAAGAATGGGAAAGAGAGAGACTGAGAGAGAGAGAGAGAGAGAGAGAGGTGGGAGAAGACAAAGAAAGAAAGAAAGAAAGAGAGAAAAAAAGAAAGGGAGAGGGATAGATAGACAACAAAGAGTTTGACTCTAATAGTGGTTAGCTCAGAGATGCATTGTTTGAGGTAATGGAAGGGATATCGATAGCGCTAGTCTCCTTGCTGGTTTGAGCGACCAGAGGTGCTTTCGTCTTTGTTAAATTTGAGCACGTGATAAGGTGTTTGTTGGAGTGGAAGGAAATAGCTCTAAGATTTGCTATGTACAATTTGATGTAAAACGGGCAGAAAAATGTGTAGGCCTTCTGTGCAAGAATATTGCTGCTTACAGAACCATCATGTTTAGGAAGTTAAAGGAAGGCGGATTTCCGAAAGTTGTTAGAGGTCTTTAAGCAAATGTCCTAAATAATCGGCTGTGGTTTGGGAAGAACGAGAGCTTAAAGGCTGTGTGAGGCACAAAGCATCCTTCACGTTTCCGACGTAGATGTTGGGTTTATTCTAAAAAGCTAACGCTAGACTGACTTAAAGCAAAATATTCAGTGGTATCTAGCGGTGCCTATGTAAGTTTGCAATGTGACCTTTTGAGTAGTTGGATGAATTTTACAATATTTGCGAAGGAATATGGTGTGAATTTCAGTAAAACATAATATGAACCATAATATAAAACATTAATTAAATGGAATAATAAAAATAGTAGTAGCAGTAATGTTAACAGCAGCAACAGTACCACCACCACCTCCACCGCCGCCGCCACGATTACCACGACCACTGCCGCCACCACACCACCACCACCACCACCACCACCACCACCACCACCACCACCACCACCACCACTACTACTACTACTACGTAGTGGTGGTGGTTGTAATAATCCTTTCTACTGGAGGCACAAGGCATCAGATCTGTGGGGAGGGGACGAGTCGATTACATCGACCCCAGTGTTTCACTGGCATTTAATCTATCGACTCCGAAAGGATGAAAGGCAAAGTCGACTTCAGTGGAATGAGAACTCAGAACGTAGCGACAGGCGAAATACTGCTAAGCATTTCGTCCAGCGCTCTAACGATTCTGCCAGCTCGCCGCTTTAGTTGTGTAATAATGAGTATGGAAGAGAGAGAGAGAGAGAGAGAGAGAGAGAGAGAGAGAGAGAGAGAGAGAGAGAGAGAGAGAGAGAGAAAGAGAGAGAGAACGGGGAGAGAGAGAGAGATTGGGAGAGAGAGAAAGAGAGAGAACGGGGAGAGAGAAAGAAAGAAAGAAAGAAAGAAAGGGAGAGCGGGGAGAGAGAAACAAGGGTAAAAAGCAGAGAAGAAAAAAAGAAGTATGAACTTTCACACTATTCATATTATTCTTGATGTTATTGTTGATTTATTGCACCAAGATTGCTCTTTAGAAAATGAAACCATAAATGTTGAAATGAATAATTATGCACAAATTATCACGAAATTCACAGAACCTTTTCCTAATTAACTAATAACAAACTGTCCTAAATAATACAAAAAACGACATCATCAACAAGAACAAAAGAAAACATAAACAAATCAACGAAGAAGCATCTACGTGCTGCTTCGACATAGAAATAGCAGCTAAATTCCCCAAAGTCACATTCTACTGTCTTAAACAAGTGAAGAATATATTGATGCAGACCTAGATATATTATGAATAAAAGATGAGTCGGTCCTGGCTGGAATGCCTCTGAATAAACAGTAACAGTATATGAAACACATGAACAAGGGCGCGCAAGCACGCATACACACACACACACACACACACACACACACACACACACACACACACACACACACACACACACACACACACACCCACACAGCGATTCTGTCATCACTACCTCGGAAAGTACAATGAAGTATAATCGTCACCGAACCAGACCCCGAGCAATTAACCGGTCCGTCCGTCCAGCGCCCAACGACGCAGTTGGACGGCATGGACTTGTTTCTCCGGGTACCGAGCCGTAAGCCCACTGATTTTTCCTGGTTAATCGTCGCTCCTGAAACCGCCTTGCAGTCCCTGAGAGCGGTACCGATCATTTCCATGTGCTTATGATCCCACACCACTACGGTGACGTCGTCGGCATATGCCGACACTCATCTACATCCTCGGTCACGCGGATTGAGGGACCTTATATATTGTCCCTTATATATTGAGGATTGCACATTGTTGATTTCTTTCCTTCTTTCTTTTTCTTTTTTTTAAAAATCTTGTTAGTCTTGTTTACGTGAAAAACCCATGCAGCAACACACACTCACACACATACATACACATTCATTGTTTTGTCCTGTACTGTCCATAATGTTGTTCTTGATGTAAACCCTTGTGGTTAATAAAGAAATAATAATAATAATAATAATAATAATGATAATTATAAACACGACAATGGTGAGGAGCTGGAAGAATCGTTAACGCGTCGGAAAAAAATGCTTAGTGGCATTAAGTACCAGCTGAGCACCAAGGTCGATGGGTCGATATAATCGACTAGTCTCTCCTCTAAAATCTCAGACCTTGTGCCTAGAATAGAAGTAAATATTATTATACACCTGAACTCATGCTTAGGTTTCCACATTACATGGAGTTCTTCAATAGAGAAAAAACTATATTTAGAAACTGGGTTGTATTTATAGCATTATGGTTATTGGAAAACGGAGTCGAAACGAAGCAAAACGAATTCTCTCTCTCTCTCTCTCTCTCTCTCTCTCTCTCTCTATATATATATATATATATATATATATATATATATATATATATATATATATATATATATATATATATATATATATATATATATATATATATATATGCAGGGTTGGCCAGGAGCCACTCGACACTAAATCAAACTTCCATAAATACTACCGGTAATTCCGTATTGATTCGAATCGAAAAATGTGTCGCTGAAGGACTTTAGTTTGAACAATTTTGGTGATGCTTCATATTTAGATACTTTTATTAATTTCATCTAGTTGTTAAACATAAATAAATCTTGGAATTAAATGGTTTGGATAATTTTTTAATAACTGCTTCCGCTCATTCATATCCTTGGATATGGGTTTTACAGAAAATTTCTTTGTCTTTTCTCACAAATCTAAAAGGCAAAGAAATTTTCTGTAAAACTCATATCTGAAGAATCTCCGTGAATGAGACTCCTGAGATATGCTAATAAAAATCATCCAAAATCCTGACTACCTTCTTTTTCTTAATTTATGAAATGTATACGTCACTTCAAACACTCTCTCTATATATATACATTTATGATGGCTGTGCACATGCGACGAAGGAAGACCATCGTTGGACCATAACACCGGTCATTAAGAACATTGTCCACTCAAGCAGTAATGACCATGCAAAATGTCAGTATTGCCGGTGCAAGACTGTAAGTGCAAAAAGGTTTGCACGGCGCCTCATAGACTCCCTCTGTCCTATTGTCATGATCTAGAAACAAATCGAGGTAAGATATCTATAG
This sequence comes from Octopus bimaculoides, assembly GCF_046866305.1. Taxonomy (NCBI): domain Eukaryota; kingdom Metazoa; phylum Mollusca; class Cephalopoda; order Octopoda; family Octopodidae; genus Octopus; species Octopus bimaculoides. Next base: position 66,228,381 of record NC_142937.1, on the reverse strand, counting down.
CCAATATGGGTTGTAGTCTGAGAAATGTGGGAGCGCGAACAAAAGATCCCCAAAATGCCTAATGCCATTCCCTGCATATCTGGTTTTATATCAGCATGGCCTTCTCCTGGAGACATGCTTTAACAAAAGCTGAAGGGTGGTTCATTTCCAGTGGTCTTCCAGTATGCCGAACATCAACAGGAATTTCCGAGGGCCCCTGCTATTGCTGGATAGTTGTTGAATCTACACTGGATTCATCTGTCCTTTTTGACAGGTCTTGTTTCTGGTTCAGCTGAGTTTCTAGCAACTCTCTACAGCAGGCTAGCTTGGTGGAGATGCCGGTTCAGTCGCCGATGACCAGACTATGCAATAGGTTCTATTGGATCCCATGTTACCAGTAGCACTCATTAAACACCTCAAAAGTTAAACCATATTTGGTCATCGCCAATTAACTACTGCTCATCTCTGTTCCAAAGATAGATTCATTTTAATCAGTGATCCTGAAGGGATTTTGAGGAGATGGACTGAGTATTTCACAAATCATTTTTACAATTCACTCCCAAATGATGAGACCGTTATAGAAAACCTACCGCAGCACCACGCTATTTAAGAAATGGATAATAATCTTAGTATAGAGGGATTCAACATTGCCATAAAATAGATCAACTCAGGGAAGACCACAGAAACTGATGATGCACTAGTGAATCTCCTGTTGAAACTGCTAGTCTATGTGCTCCTTCCATCTCTCATCACTTGGTCAGGGATTTTCCTGTCAGATGGTACAATTGCGGCCCCCTACAGATGGAGCTCTCTCTGATACACTATCAGGTCTAGTGTGCTCTAAGACTTTGTCCATTACACTATTTCTCTTATACATCAACCACATGTGTGTTGTTGATGCCTTAGAAGTAAAATGCTCCCTTCTACGTACAAGAAGCACCTTTCTATAACTTCTTTAATCTTCCGAATCCAAGCGTCTTTCACATGCATCCTAAATATCTCACATTAAATTTTACTCTGACTAGCGATATCGAAAACATCCGCTAATGATTTTATGCCAATCTTGTCTCTTTCAAAGGAAAAAATAAATATAAAACATACATTCACCGCACACTTCAAGATAACGCTTTGGAACGCATCTCGAGTCCTCTGGGCAACTTCATATGGTAGGTGTCACTACTATCGAGGGACATTTCTTGACATAGAAAAGATTTATCACAAAAACTGGCCTTTTCATGTCCAGAAAATATTTTAGCACCTTCTCTTTCACTCCAATAAGTAGTAACTCTTTGAGGATCCACAGTGAAGTACCTGTACCACTTCTGAGACTGTGCTGCTACTGTACTCAGGCATTCTACACAGATTCAGAGAAAAATCAACCAACTGACTGGTACGAAATAACTTACAAACACGCCCCAAACTCTAATTCACTCCCTGTGCCATTTCTTTTTAACAGTCGCTAACTTGAAATAGTTTAAGCGGAGTGTTAACGTCACCAATCTCACTGATTATCGAGGGCCTGCAAAGGTTACAGGCACAACCTCTTCCTCCAAACTGAACTAATAAAACAGATACAGATATACAATATTGGTATACATACATATGTTTGTGCGTTTCTACGTTTCCTCTAATTTCCTCGCCTACGCAGATATGTGTTTACTCTCTTCTATACATAAGTAGTGACATCAGAACTTTGAGTTTGTCGTCATATAACATACCTTCACTTGCATAAAACGTGCCATTAACATTTTCCCATTTATTATCATTATTATTATCATATACACACAACAGATTAGACAGTTGGAATATATCCATTATTATTATTATTATTATTATTATTATTATTATTATTATTATTATTATTATTATTATTATTATTATTATTACTGGTGTTGTTGTCGTTTCCATACTTCTTTCACTACATCGCAAATATTCTCTTCCTTCAAGATGCTATCTGAAACGAGAAATACTTTCCTCTCCCTTTCCGCCTATCAATTTTTAAAAACTATTTCTATTTACTTTTCAGCTTGTCTTTGTTTTTCAGCGCACGCGTGTGTGTGCTTGTCTGTCTGGCAGCCTGTATATCTCTTTGTCTGAAAGTATGACAAGTCTGCCTTTCAGTAGCACTCCTGGAGAATTGATAAGTATCTATATAACGACTTGGTAGAGGGGTTTGTCATTAAACAGTCATTACCGAGTTCCAGAGACGCATGCGAAATGCGTGTGACGTAAATAGGGTGTTGCGTTTTCGCGCCCATGAACGTAGGTAATATAGAATAACAGATAAACAATAGATAATTAAATAAATAGAACGAATACTTATAAAGAAAATCAACTAAACAATCAAAATCTGCATCCATATGTTTGTAAATAATTAATTTAGGGACTCCATCCACACGAAACAAAGAAATGCTAAGTTTGGAACAATGTATTTAATGTATGAGTAATAGAAAGCTAATTAGAAATAAATATGCAGTAAGGAGAAAAAAATTATTAATCGATATTAATTTAATAAATTGATATTAGTTTATTTTCGCGGGAAGTCGAATAGACAATTCCGCACATAAATTTGTTTTATTCAGACCTTATCAGCGAAATATAGACTTTCCATAATTGCAGTATATTGATGAATAAATTAATAAGTAATTACACAAGACTAATTTACATGTATATAATTTAGTGACCAAGTAACAAGAGTTCACTATTTTTCATTCCTTCCTGATCATTATATCATCCATGCATCACTGGACAAGACAAAACAATCTTTTAGAACGGACAAAAATACATATTACAAACTATTATTCAATAACATCAGAAATATATTACAAAAGTCTGACATTAATATATATAATCGCATTAATTGTGTTTAAGCCAAATATATTGCTATGATCCTTAATGACGGTATACGCTCTAATTTGTGTCTTTACGTCGATAAACATCTATATAGAATAGTTTTCTTTGTGTTTGAGCTCAAAGCTGCTCCGGTATACTATGTGTAACTTTTCTCTGTTCTTGTCCGTTGATATGTCTCTCCGTTTCTTCTAAATTTTTATGCATTTTGTATAGAAATATAATACTGAAAGTTCGTGATCTTGGCAAATGAGATATGTTTTGCTGTGTTTTTCCTGCTGATGTTGTTTCTATCATCGTTGTCCCTGCCTTATTGCCTCGTATTGCGGTGGTTGTGGCGATTTTGTTTGTGCTGTTAGAGTTTGATGTTAAAATGGAGGCAGCGTTGGCAAAGCACGCTTCCTGGTTGATCGTAATTGCGAGCTTTGTTTAATATATCATTTTTCCTGGTAATGCCGCTATTGTTGTTATTGTTGCTATAGTCATTGATACTGGTGCTGCTGTAGTGATAGTTGTTGTTGTTATTATTGCTGTTACTGTTGTTGTTGTTGCTGTTGTTGCTATTGATACTGTTACTACTATTTTAAATTACTACTACTTCAATTGTATCGTGTGGTAAGAAATGACTGCGAAAGGCAGTTTCATTTTCAAACTCTCCTCTCAGCTACCTTTGAACATTTTCCTTCTACGCATTGGAAATGTTTCTTTTAAAATGTTGCTCTGTCGAGTAAATAACAAAAGCGATTGATCAGTCCTTTGTGGTCCTGGTCAGCTAAGAAACAAAATAGAAAAATATAATCAACAAAAACAAACTTCTAAAAAAGAAAGCAAATCACAAACTGATGGAGCTTCCAAAATTCTTTCAGTTTCGACGAGACGGCAACGGAAAAGAAGAAAACAGGAGCAAGAAAGAAACAACAGGGGAAAAGAACTACACGGTCAACAACTGAGTCAAGCGCAAGACGTCGCAGAAGTAGAGTCTTGGTTATAGGGGAAGAAAGAAAATGGAGGACTCAAAATGGCTGCTCAAAGCCAGTCATTGCGGACGAATATCGTTAAAGCCAAAATACACAAATCTGCAAAAAGTGCAAAGTGCAGAGTATGTAATGAGAAAGAGGAATCCGTTATGCACATAAGTTCCTGTAGTTCTTTGGTACAGAAAGAATATAAACGCAGACACAACTGTGTGGCCAAGGTACTATATTGGATCCTATTACAGCAAAAAAAATTTAAAGAGAGAGGAACATTGTACAAATATCAGCCAGAAAGTGTAATAGAGAGAGTCCAGTATAAGGTTTTATAAGTTAATTCACAGACTAATAGCAAAATACATGCCAGGCGACCAGATATTATGGTTCTGGACCTGGGGGAAAAGACTGTACCATGATAGATGTAGCTGTATCTGCAGACGTGAATGTAGTGTTGAAAGAACAGGAGAAAACAGGAAAACATTAAGGCTAGGAAAGTTGATGACGCTGGAGGTTTCTGAAAAAGTAATCCCAGTTGTTTTAGACGCCCTATGTACCGTCACCAACGGATTTAACAGCTCCCTTACTGAGACTAGTTTAACTACAAGAGTTGTATTAATTCAGAAATCTACCCTATTTGGAACAGCAAGGATTGTGACAAAGGTCCTCGTTATCTAAGGAAACTGGTTGTGACCAGGTATCAGGGGACATTGATTCCGAATGTAAGACATTCGTATACGCCATGAATATTAATAATAATAGTGGCAAATTTTGGCACAGGGCTAGCAGTTTTAGGGGGTTGGTGTTAATTGATCACATCGATTTCAGTACTTCACTGGTACTTTATTTTATCAATCCCAAAAGGATGAAAAGCAAAGTTGACTTCAGCGAGATTAGAATTCAGAACATAAAGAGCCGGAAATCATTCAATGAGAAGGCTTAACTTTTCCGGAAGCACGACATCTCTGTTTCTAATATAGGCACAAGACCAGAAATTTTAGAGTAGGGTTTTAGCTGAAACTATGATCCTAGTACTTGAACAGTGCTTTATTTTATCGACTCCGAACAGATGAAAGGTAAAGTTGATCTCGGCGGGATATAAACTCAGAATGTAAGGAATCAGAACAGATACTGTAAGAGATTTTGATCGACGTTCTAACGATTCTGCAAACCCAGAGCTGTTATAATTTTTTTTCTAACATAGGTAGATAGCTTCGGATTTGAGAAGAAAAGTTAGTCCCCGGTTCTTGATATGGTATTTTTATCGATTTTGAAAATTTGAAATGTATTGTTGACCTCCACAGGATTTGAACAGTGAATGTAAAGAGTCGGAATAAAGACTTTCAATTATATCAACAAACTGTACTCGAATAATACTTTATTTTGCAAAACCCTAAAGAATGTAAAGCAAAATCGGCATTTGTAGGATTTGAATTCAGAAACCCTTGTTCCGCCAAATCTGTCACTCGACTAACCTTTTAAATAATAGTTCTCATTTAAGCACAAGGCCAACAAATTGAAATAATGTTGTTTCTCTCATATAGTAATTTATGACTTGAACATTCAGTAAAACATAATCTCTTGGTGAGCTTAAACAGTCATTCAGCTTCGATTTCATGGTTGAAATTAAATAATTTCATTCACCTAATGGTGTTTGAAAAATGTTTGTACGCAGCAACCCATTCTATTGTTCTAACACTCATAAATCTGTCACTGCATAGGAAATTATATTTGTTGTCTTTTATTTCGTTGTTAATTTTTGTATATCTTACTACTAATCTATATTTGTTTATCTATTCATTTGTTGATGTATTAATTCAGTGTTCACGAGTATTAAATGATAATGTCGACACTATTATGGATGCCATTATATTACTAATAAGAGGTGCTCACTAACAAGCACTTAACACAAACACACAAATAACGTCTATTATTTTGAGAGAGTGAAAGTGTCAGCTATTCGAATTAAAGGGTAGACGGACGTATTTTCTTTCATATAATTTCTTTAAATGAATGGTAATTATCACTACATTCATCATTATTCACAAAATGCAAGATGTAAGACTTGACTTATAATATTAAGTTCCGAACTCCAAGCTTCTGAGTTCAGATATTACAGGGATCAATTTTGTCTTTCATTCCACGGCCACAACTAACGTGTGTACCAGTAATAAATTGATGCCAGTTATACTTGAAACAAAAACTACATACAGTAGTGCAAGCTAACGAAAGCAGCTCAGCACGGTTGCTCAACGAGTAGAAGTAGTGGGAGAGCATAATAGCCATGTGTTGAGAAGAATTCTTTGAGATTTGGATAATTCACCTTTGGAAACACGGTAGTCAAGATGGGTATACTGGGCTTCGTATATTTTACCCCAGTGTTATTTTGATGGTGGAGGCGCAATGACCCAGTGGTTAGGGCAGCCGATTCGCGGTCATAGGATCGTGGTTTCGATTCCCAGACCGGGCGTTGTGAGTGTTTATTGAGCGAAAACATCTAAAGCTCCACGAGGCTCCGGCAGGGGATGGTGGCGAACCCTGCTGTACTGTTCCACCACAACTTTCTCTCATTCTTACTTCTTGTTTCTGTTGTGCCTGTAATTCAAAGGGTCAGCCTTGTCACACTGTGTCACGCTGAATATCCCTGAGAACTACGTTAAGGGTACACGTGTCTGTGGAGTGCTCAACCACTTGCATGTTAATTTCACGAGCAGGCTGTCCCGTTGATCGGATCAACTGGAACCCTCGACGTCGTAAGCGACGGAGTGCCAACAACAAATTTTGATGGTATGCGCTGCTCTCTCACTCAATAACAACAATAACAACAACAACAACAACAACAAAAACAACAACAACAAAAAACAATAATAATAATCCTTTTTACTAAAGGCACAGGGCCTGAAATTTTGAGGGAAGGGACTAGTCGATTACATCGACCCCAGAATTTCACTGACACTTAATTTATCGATCCCGAAAGAATGAAACGCAAGCCCGGCGGAATTTGAACTCAGAACGGAAAGACGGACGAAATACTGCTCAGCATTTTGTTCGGCGTGCTAACGATTCTGCCAGCTCAAGGCTTAATAATGATAATAATAATAATAATAATAATAATAATAATAATAATAATAATAATAATAATAATAATAATAATAATAACAACAACAACACAAAAAGTAATAGAAATATACGGAATTGAGACACTATATGGATGAGTAAACAACTCGAAAAACATTTCCTAGGGATTTCATTTAAATTCCATTCAAAGACATCAGGGAGATTTTTCATTGGAATTTCAAACATTTTTATTTTCTATGTTGGCTGTAAATTCTTATTTCTATCCTCGGGGTAGTAATTTTCTTATATACAAACAAGAAATCCCAAGATGTTTCGTGAATGAAGAAATGAGAATTTGTGACTTTCATGCTTTATTTGTAATTGCTCTAAAGAGAAATGCATTATGCATATGCGCTGCGCATGTGTGAATGCATATGTATGTTCTAGTTTATTTTTCCAATTTTTCACCAATAGAGAAAGAGACGGCTTCTAACACAGAAACACAACTCTGTCATTGGAATTTAGATATTAACAATGGAGTATATATGCATTAAATACGCGAGCCCGTACGTATGCAATCATATATATATATACATGTATGTATGTATGTATGTATGTATGTATGTATGTATGTATGTATGTATGTATGTATCTATCTATCTATCTATCTATCTATCTATCTATCTATCTATCTATCTATCTATCTATCTACCTATACAACACAGACGTGACAGAAGTAAACAGACATCCTTATAATCGTTAAAATTTATTTAAATCTGAAATTATACATTCAAATTATTTATTAATTGTTGTAATGTGAATATCTAATATTTAGTAGACATGTCCTTCGTATTTTTCAATGCAAGGACCCTATTAGGCATGCTACTGATCAATTGACGAATATTCTCTTGCGGAATGTCTTGCCAAGTTTCATGCAGTAATCTCAAAAGATCTGGCATTGAGGATGTATTCTTGTTCTTTTTATGAAGTGTTCTGTTCATTATGTTCCAGAAGTGTTTAATAGGGTTCTTATCTGGTGACTGGCTTGGCTATGGAAGCCTTTTAATGTCATTCTTATCCAACAAATCTTGAGTCATTCTATTCTAGCCGTGTGACAAAGAACCTCATCTTCCATAAATAAAGAGTCTTCTTTAATCATTTCACTACTGGAGAAGATTGGAAGGAGTCCTTTCAGCAATATGGACACATATTTATCTGAGTTTATGTTTCTCTCATACTCCACCATGTTGTTTGTATGTTTTATGTATATGTTCTCATGTATATAGTTGAATGTCTAGACATGCTCATATATATTTAAATGATAAACTTCTGGAAAGTTTTACAGGTTTTTACTGTTCCAGTGGTGGGTTTGATCTGTAACCTTCGAATTATCTTTCTCCTTCCTGGTTTGTTTTGAGAAGCCTAATTTCTCAAGATTAGTATTTAGGCAGTGTGTTACATATCGCAGGGCCCCAATAATCACAGGTATAAACCTGAATTTGTAATCTTCATAGAGTAACTGCAGATTTCTGAATAGTTCAGCATAGATGTTCTTTTTTTCACTGATCTTCAGCTTTATGTTAACATCTGCTGAGGCAGCTGATTTTCACAACTGTGCACGGTTTCTCTTCTCCATCCCAAATCCTTATATCAAATCTGTTGTGCATACATTTTATTGAGGTCTTGACTGGTACATCCCACCAGAATTCCTTTTTATAATGAGTGGCTATGGCTTCTACCAAATTGTGTGTTCTTATTTCTTTGTCCTCGGGATTATCTTTCCGACGGATTTCATTATAAAGTATCCTAGCTACAACATCATGTCTCATCGGTAGATAATACCGTGATGACATTTTCGGACAGCTGCTTATGATGTGTGTGATATCTTCAGTGCGAACTCCACAAAGTCTGCATCGGTTGTCAAATTTTACGACTTTTCCTGCATCTCTTTCTCTTTTGTGCAACCATTTGGTTGATAATTTCTGTTCCTGGATTGCAAACACATACCCTTCAAAGTGAGAGGTAGTAACCTGGCCAATGGTCCATGATAACCTACTTTGGTGGTATGTATGTATGTACGTATGACATTATTCAGTTTATTTCAAGATTTCTTGCCAATAGAGAAAGAACTAGTTTCTAACCTAGATCCGAGGATATTTCCTGTTCCTGGATTGCAAACGCATATCCTTCAAAGTGGGAGATAATAATCCAGCTATTCAACCATGATAAACTGCTTTGATGATTGATGTTACTATCATCACGGAGCTTTCTAGTAACATATCTATGTATAGTCTTCTGCTGATACAGGCTCATCCTTTCATCTCATGATACGTTGCGGTAGAGTCATGCGACTTCTTTGGGCATGTATTCTAGGTTATGTGTGTATGTATGTATGCATGTATGTATGTATGTATGTATGTATGTATGTATGTATGTATGTATGTATGTTCGTATGTATACACGTATGCTAGCAAGCAATGGTAACAACATAGCTGCAATATTTCAGGAGCTAGATTTGATTTTAGTGAATAGAAAGTTTCAATAGTAAGACAGATACAATATGACCTGGATGTACCCAAGGTTGATGTAGCTGTAAATGATTGATTTTGTTCTTGTTCGTAGACGTGATGTTCATGATGTGAGTAGTGTCCACGTTATGCGGGGAGATGAATGCTGGACTCACCATCGTCTTGTTTGTGCGAAACTATTACCGACGTAAGTTGAGGTATGCCTGTATGTATATGTTTGCATGTATGCATGTGTTTATGTATGCATGTGTTTATGTATGCATGTAGGTATGTATATATAATATGGGTGGCTAATTCGCAATTTTACAACCTAAAGGCAGAAATATATGAGTCGCTAAAGTGACGTCACTAAAATGAGCTGACATTTTGTGGCTATTGAGATGTTTTGACTCTTATTTCTTGCAATACTGGTGCTGATTAGTGCCCTTGTTTATTTTATATATATATATATATATATATATATATATATGTGTGTGTGTGTGTGTGTGTGTGTGTGTGTGTGTGTGTGTGTGTGTGTGTGTGTGTGTGTGTGTGTGTGTGCGTATGTGCATGTATGCTTGTATATATGATTGAATAACTCCACAGATGTTTCATGCCTCAATTGCTCATATAATACTTAATAGTACTACTATTAGTTAGTGCTAATATACATCTGGAAGGAATGGCCCATTAGAATGTATTTACGAGTGCAAAAACCTCTTTATCATAGTTTTTCTTGAAAATTACTTTTAAACTATTTCCATTTTTCTTAGCAGATGTATATCACTTACACTAAAAACAACAATAATTTCAATGACAACAATAATTATATCTAATTATAAATAACGCCATGAATAGTAATCTATATCATAATAAGAGCCTTGTTTCTCTGTCCGGCTGTCTGTGTGTCCGTCTAAATCAAGGTAATTTTCAAGAACTTTTTTAATCTTCTAGTCAAGAGGGAAAGCAATGCCCATAACACCACCAAGACCTACCTTGTGTACCAAGTGGTGGTGTTAAACCAGTTGATGAATTAAATCTTCCACTCAAGAACGGCGTGGCAGGATTTGAAGTCAGTGGAAACAAATGAGACGTAATAGATACTGTAAAGAATAAGATTTGTCGTTCTTTCACTTCCGCCAATCCATCGCCCTGAATTGATACTTTCTCTTTTATCGATCATGATAGAACTCAGATCGATGAGAATCGGAACAACTACCTACATAGCATTGTGTTCAACGTTTTAACAATTCTGCTAATTCCCCATCTGTAGAACCGAAGTGAAAAAGCGACAAAAAAAAAATGGATTTATTCGATTTATTCATTGCATTTACATATGCAACGTAAAGAAAGATAAGACTTGTGTTTAATTTTTTCCTCGCACGCCACCATAAAAATAAAAAAAATAGCAACAATTATTTCACTCTTATATACAACGATCAAAGTGTAGACAAAGGAAGCTGAAAGAAGAAAGAAAAAGATAGTTAAAGTAACGACAGATTTACTAAAGCCTTCAGTTAACGGTTTCCTGAATACAGTTTCTTCTACAATTTGAAACTACTTATTTTCGATGTGGCTAAACTGGTCTGTTGTTTGTAAAGTAAATATGTAATTTCTCACTTAAATATTCATTGATACATAACAACTGTGAAATTTAAAAAGAAAATTCCTTATCGTGAATGGAAATAATCCATCCACTAAATCCATTTTGTATACGTATAAGGAAGTTTTGGATCAGCTATTTCAGTGAAATGGTGATGTTGTAGACAGAATTATTTAAAAAAGATATTCTGCATGACATTCATCCTGCTACAGATATTACTAACACACACACACACACACACACACACACACACACACACACACACACACTTGCAAATGTGAATAGTAGTTACTCTGTTAGAAACAGTGACCAAGTTTCCTTGAAAATAACTAGAAAGATATATCACAATGATGAAAAGAGAACCTTCTCTTTGAACGTTGACAATGGAAAATTACTTAAAGAAAATGTAAATATTGTAAAATGTATATTCCGTGTCTTCAAAATATATGACTTTCTTTTAATAGACGTTTTCAGTGAAACACTATTAAATTCTGACACAGGCCAACAAAAAAATTTTTCTCTGTTGTTAAAACTTTGGACTTGAAATGGGGTTTTCTGACACAAAATCCGAAAATGACATCTATTTATTACCATCACATCAAATTTTAAGATAATGAATCCATTGAATTTCATTGTTTTTTGTTTTCAATAAAACAGCTTTTGTGGAACAAGACATAACATAGAGACATACATAGAAACTGGTTTTTCTTCAAAACTAGAATGTTTTCTTAAAAATTCTACTGAAAAATAGTTAAAATCTTAAAATTTCTACAGACAAATCACTCACTTCATTGTTTGTGCCTCATTTCTCATGAATTTATGTTTGAATGATTTTCTTCAGTGTTTGAACTTCAGGAAAATCATGAACCAAGTTCCAGCAATAGTCCGCCATTATATGCAACACCCATTCGCCTTGATACTTTCGTTCCATTGATTTTATGTCCTGATAGAAACGTTCTTGATCGTTACTTGTATGACCAAAATTTTCAGGGAATTTATCAAGGTGACTGTGAAGATAGTGCAGTTTTATTCTCATATTTGCTCCCAACTTTTGAAAGTTCTCTAACATGTTGTCGACTACTTCGGCATAGTTGGCTACTTTCTTGTTGCCCAGAAAGTCATTTACAACTATAACAAATGAATTCTATGCTGTTGCTTCATTGAATTTACAAAGTTCCCATCTTTCATCGAGTTTTAGATTTGAGGCCTATCAAATACTCTAGCATTATCTTTTCATTGTCTAGACCTGGAAATGTGCTGCAGTTATAGTGAAAGTACAGTATATCTTTATCCAGTGCTTTAACAAACTGTTTTATAATGTCAAGTTTGATATGGAGTGGAGGCAGGACGATTTTTCCCAGTTGAACTAAAGGCTCTGCAACCAAGTCAAAAGCCCGTGGAACTAATGTTTGCTGCAGCTATTCTTTGCTCATCCGATGTTTTTCCCTTGCTATGCTGTCCCACGTGGACATTTAGTGTATCAACTTTGTTGCTCCAGGAGAAAACTGACCACCATAAAGCTCACGCATATCATCTACTGATGATTGGGGCGTTTGGGTATCTTGAAATCTAGACGTAATGGTAAAAATGGATTCTATTTTTGGATTCAGCTTATCAAAGGGAAACAAATTCAAATCAAGTAAAAACGCCCTAGCAAACAAATACCTCTTGGCTTGTGTTATGTATTTAGCCTTCACTGAAAAGAAACCCGTCCGTGCGTCCGTGCGTCCGTGCGTCCGTGCGTCCGTGCGTCCATGTGTCCTCAGCTCAATATTTTCAAGCAATGTATATAAAGAAACAAAATGAAAATAGTGAATATACTCAATGCATTCATTGAATTCACATCTGCATCGCATATTTTAGGAAAGTAAGGAATCCAAGACGTCAAAAATATATTGTATTATAAAAGAATTTTTTAATAAATGCATCTATATAAAGTATTATATAAAATTTACATTAAATATGTATTTCTACGAAAAATGAGATAACAGGAAAAGTAATTTTTCGCATATTTATTGTACCAAAAATTTCTTTATAAGCATATAATATTTATTAATTATAGACATATAACAATACTTTAAATTATAGAATAACGTAATACGAAAATGATTAATATTCAATTTGTTAAATTAAATGCTTGTAGAAAAATGCTTTTTTAGATACCCATTTGCTATTTCTGAAACAAAAAAAAAGACAAGGGTTTATTTAAAATTCATTATTATTCTATTCCTCAAAGCGGCGTGTAGGCAGAATCGTTAGCATGCCGGACAAAATAGTTGCATTTCGTCCGTCTTTATGTTATGAGTTCAAATTCCACCGAGATCGACTTTGCCTTTCATCCTTTTGGGTTCGATAAAATAAGTACCAGTTGAACACTGGGGTTGATTTCATCTCACTAAATTTCAGGCCTGGTGCCTATAGTAGAAAGGATTATTATTTTATTCCGCATATTGCATATGCAGTTAGTTTGAGCATATTTTATTGAACGAATGGCCAAATTTGAATGGGCAACACAGAATTTGCCAGAGAAGGAACAGAAATATGATTGCAAGCAAAGGAGACAGAGACTGAACGGAACAGAAAAAGAAAATCAGTGACAAGCCAATACAGCTCAATGACGACAAGCGCAAGAAGACTGTCTCACGAGCAGCGAGAACACATTTTGGATCAAAACTATCAGTAAGAGAAGTTTTACACTCCTAAATACATTCTAATGTGGAATTCAGAAATGGTGATTGGCATTAATTGATAGTACAGCTATTAAGTATCATTTAAGGATAAAAAAAAAATATGCAGCATCTGTGAAGTTATCCATCCATCCATCCATCCATCCATCCATCCATCCATCCATCCATCCATCTGCAATACAATAAGTAGCCATCAAGGAATACATACATGCGTGCATACGTGCATGTGTGCATGCATGCGTGTGCATGCATGCGTGTGCAGGCATTCATGTGTGCATGTAGGCATGCGGGCTTGTGTGCATACATACATACATACATACATACATACACAAACATGACAAGCAAATAGACACCCTTATAATCGTTAAAATTTATTTAAATCTGAAATCATACATTCAAATAATTCATTAATTATAATAATGTGAATATCTAATGTTTAGTAGACATGCCCTTTGCATTTTTCAATGCAAGGACCCTATTAGGTATGTTACTGATCAAATGACGAATATTTTCTTGAGGAATTTCTTACCAAGTTTCATGCAGTAATCTCAAAGATCTGGCTTTGTGGATGATTTCTTGTTCTTTTTACAAAGTATCCTGTCCATTATGCCTCAGATGTGTTCAATAGAGTTCTTATCTGGTGACAGGCTTGGCCACAGAAGAATTTTAATACCATTCTCTTCCAATCAGTCTTGGATCTTTTTGGCCGTGTGACAAAGAGCCCCATCTTGCTTGTGATTTTGCCTTTCCTAACTGTGAACTACAAAGTAGACTCGGTTCAATTTGTACTCGTAGACCGAACAACACACTACGAAAATGAACAATAGATGTCTTCAAGAACAATTCTAGCACAAAAAAGTCGAGTTTGACTTACTAAATGATGAAATTTAATTAAGCTTCCTAGAAATGAAATTATACTAAGAAACGTAGATTCAGTAGAAGAATAAAATGAAGTTTTTCTTTATTCCACATTACTTTTGAATTCACTAAATACATGTGGCCTACCTCTTCACAACAGCAAAGTCGAAACAGGAGTCCTGTGTTGCTTCTCTGAAACTTAGACCACAGAAATGGCCACAGCAATTACACTCGATACACGGCCTTCAACACTGCTGAGAATTTACTAAACCGTCAGAAAATGCAGTGGCGTTGATGATGAAAGTACTAACAAATTCCCCGGATTTCTGTTCAACCATCTGATGTCGATTGACCATCCATTCTGAAAAGATCACAATTTCCTTTAAGGCCTGCTTTTCTCGTGTGAATAAATAAGAGTCAAGTGTATCTTCCGGCTCCAGTGTTCATACATAAGTATATGATGTTATCAGCAAAATAAGCCTCCAACAAACCTCTGAGAACATTTGTTGATCAGAGAATTCAATTGCACATCCAGAAAGAGGCATCATAATGGTGAATCTAGAATATTGATAAGGAGCGTTGTTTCTGGAGAAGACAGTTGAGTAAAAGTAAATGTTATAGAATGTGTATACCAAGTTATCAGATAGTAAAATATTTTGGAAATAAATGTTTTGAGTTAAACAATATTTAAAAACATCATTTATTTAGCTTTCGCTGAGAAAAGCAACCTAAATTTCAATAATTGAAAATCGCATAACATAGCGATTATTTCTTTGAAAATGAAAGTTAATAATTCTCTAATTCTATCGAAGACAAAACAGAATATATTTTATATTAAAGTTAACATTTTAAATGAACAATCAATTTGAATACAATTTTTTCATTTTTGCTGTCAACAAAGCGACGGCTATCGAAATAGTAACAAGTATAACAGCCATCACTAACATGATCGTTATGCTGTACAATACACCAGATTGAAACTCAATTAAAAAAAAATTTATACAAACATCAGCCTCTAAGTTAGAGACTATTGTAGACGGTTGTTTTGCAGTTTTATACTTCATTTAGATGAAAACTTAAACCTTCAATCACAAATGTATTTATATTAACTTCAGTACAAATATATACATTAGACTGTATCTACACAAATACAGTCTACTGCATACATTGAAATCTCTGTCTACAGTTTGTACTTAGTAAAGCATGCGCGCACTTGTGTGTATGTGTGTGTGTGTGTGTGTGTGTGTGTGTGTGTGTGTGTGTGTGTGTGTGTGTGTGTGTGTGTGTGTGTGTGTGTGTGTGTGTGTGTGTGTGTGTGTATGTGTGTGTGTGTGTGTGTATGCATGCGTGCGTATGTATGT
>NC_142937.1:66202511-66207511 GCF_046866305.1 Octopus bimaculoides | reverse complement strand
GCACACACACACATACACGAACACACACACACACACACAAACACTCGCGCGTGCAAATGAGCATGCGCTTATTTTAATTTTTCGGTGTTGACAGAAATTGAAAATTTTGCCTAGCGGCTTATTCAACCACGTTGAAACTGCTATTTTATGAAACTTGCTGTTCCACTCAAAACAAACTTTAAATTAGATTTACTCTACTCTCAGAACTGAATTACCCCATTCGTTAATACGGCAAAATAGTAGTAGTAGTAGTAGTAGTAGTAGTAGTAGTAGTAGTAGTAGTAGTAGTAGTAGCAGCAGCAGTAGCAGCAGCAGTTTTTAAATAATAACGTCAATTTAACTCTCTCTCTCTCTGTCACACACGTGCACACTTGCGCGCACACACACACATACGCACACACAAACACACACAAACACACACACACACACACACACACACACACACACACACAACACACACACACACACACACACACACACACACACACACACACACACACACACACACACACACACACACGCATTCTCCCACTACCTACATGAAGCTATGTAATTACAATTACACTGGCATTCTATTCCCACAGTGCGTTAGAAGTGGTCGATATTTGATTATGAAAATTGTTTCTTTGTTGATCCGTTGTTGCTGCAATGTGTAATCGGCAAGCTGTGATAAAAGGAAGATCGTACAATTAAGTTGTTTCTTACTGGCACATACATCTATATGTTGATTTGGAACTATTTGTCTGTATTCTGGTATTTTAACTTGTGATCTATGCAGTGTTATCTGTTATTTTAAGAACATCCTGGTTTGTCCTATGTAGTTCTTTCCACACCCTGAGCATGTAATTGTGTAGATTAGGCTTTTCTAATCTATAGGATTTAAACAAGATCCTTTTGTTGAAAATGAATCTCCGCTCCTTCTGACAGATTTAAATACATGCCACGGTTGGATCTTTCCAACTTGTTACGATTGGTCCTGTTATTACTGAACAAAGTCTGTCTATAAACAGCTTCAGCCGGTGATACAAGAAGTTTCAGGGGCGGTTTCGGAGGTAGAGAGCGTGGTCGCAGACATGACTGTGGACGCGGAAGAGGTTGTGCTGCAAAAAGTGAAGATGTTGGCAAAAAATAGAGTCACGTTATTAAATTAGGTCGTTTGGCAAAAATCAAAGCTCTTGAAGAGATCTACTTTTTCTCGCATCCGATCAAGGAGGAAGAAATCATTGATTTATATCTTGGGCTCAACCCTCAAAGATAAAATCTTGATGACTATGCCTATACAGAAACAAACTCGGTCTGGTCAAAGAACACGATTCAAGGCATTTGTTGCTGTCGGTGACTATGACGGCCATGTTGATTTAGGAGTGAAATGCTCCAAAGAAGTTATAATTGCTATCAGAGATGTTATACTTTTAGCTTAGCTCTCTAGCTTTTCAGTAAGGTGAGGGCATTAGGCTAATAAAATTAGGAAACCTCAGACTGTTCTTTGTATGGTATTTGGTCAGTGCGTTTGTATGCGTGTGCGTTCTTGTTTGTGTGTGTGTTAGTGTGTGTGTGTGTGTGTGTTATAACACGTCAAGTTACGGGTCACTTTTTATTGTTTGAGAGGCTATTACACGGCAGAAAGTGAGTGAGTGATAGAAGAAATAAAATGTTAATGGAATGAAGGATAAAGTGTTTACTACAATGGCCGGAGTAGCAAGCCACACTTACACAATGCACAGGGGAAAAGTGAGACATAAGGAGAGACAGACAGATAGATAGATAGTTAGATAGATAGATAGATGGAGAGAGAGAGAGATGGGGAGCGGGAGAGAGTGTAGTTAAGAATGGGAGGTAAACTAAGAAGTGCTACAATGGTCGCATCGGCAGACTAATAAACGAAAAAGAAACAGACATAGTGACAATCAACAAGAAATTGCATTTCAAAACAACCAACCGGATATAAAAGTCATTAGGTGTTTTGAAGACTTCAGCTAACTTAACCGACAGACATCATGCTCTGAAATTACAGATTAATGATACGAAGGTCATAGGAAACTCATGAAACGAGTATCTTTACAAATAATGTTGTAATTAACAAATTATCGGATTAAATATTTTCATACTAAACATGATGGCTGCGAAATATATTCCATCTAATAGGAATATATTCGGATTGCTCTGTCTGCAAATTCAAAAATAGGCCTTTTAACACCATAAAAACTTGAAGCGCAAGTGATAATTAACTTCGAGTACTTGTATCACCCCCACCCCCCACACCACCACACACACAGGCACACATACACTTAGACGAAACTATCGGCGCTTGATTTACTCATTAGTCACTGCTTTTTTCATATAACAGGAGAGGCAAAGTTTAACTAGCATGTGGAGATAGCGAATGCTTGCTGCTAATGACACGTAAATACGCAGAAATCCCGTGATCTAGCACTTCTCTCGTCACTGCTGAACACTTATTTTAGCACAAATATGGCAGTATCTAAGTAGGATTCCCAACCACATTGTCTGGGGTTTAGTACCATTGCGTGGCACATGCGCGCGTGCACACACACACACGCGCGCGCGCACAAACATGCACACACACGTAAATAATTACTAAAATTATGTATAATCAAATATAAAAAGTGTGTGTGTGTGTGTGTTTGTGTGTATTATATAAGAACATATATAAGACCCTACGCACTTCCAACTCGTATCGAGAATTTTGACGACTTTGTCCCTTCTGTCTCAGTCAGAATCTGTCTGTCTGTCTGTCTTTCTCTCTATCTCTCTCTCACACACACATTTACATCGGACTTCTTTCAGTTTCCGTCTCCCAAATCCACTCACAAGGCTTTGTCGGTCCGTGACAATAATAGATGACTCTTGCCGAAGGTACCACGTGGTGGGACTGAAACCGGAATCATGTGGCTGGGAAGCTAACTTCTTACCACATAACCACACTTGCGCCTATACACACACACGCACACATACACTCACATGTATATGTACACACTCATACACATATATGTGCGTGAGTGTACGTGCGTGCATGTGTGTGTATATAAGTGTGTGTGTGTGTGTGAGTGTATTTCGTACTCGTATGCATGCATCGACATGTATAAGCGTTGGAGAATCTTGTGATTCTGTAGATCAACGACCTGGTGTTAATTCTAAACACCAATACAAGTAAGCGGATGACACCACCCTTCACCCTTAACTTTTCGCACACAGACGTCGTATCATATATAACACGGACACCCATCACGAGACAGACACCATTTCTCAAAACAATGGCTTCAATAACATCCTGAATTGGGTGCATAATAAACTAGTCTCATTTAACAACAAAAACAAGGAGACACTGTAACTATTTATATCAAAGAAGCTGTGAGGAATAAATAACACTGAAAAAATACTTTAAATCGTTACAAATTCTAAACCAGCCAGCCACCCCTGTATTGCCTCTCAAAGCGATAACACATCTAAATATAACGTTAGTCAAAAGTGCATGTCAACAACTATGCCTCGTCTTCTGACGCGGGAAAGCTTCAATTTTGAACTGTTACTAAACCTTAAGAAATTGCTAAGAGCCCCCACAACAAATATCTGCTAGCATATTAAGCTGGCCAGGAACTTGTACTTGGTAGCTTAGCGTGTTAGTGTAATATCTTTCAAGCAACACTCGTCTCTCTTAAAAAAGAAAGACTCGTTGTATAATCTTAGATACAAATGGAGGGGCGGGGCGAGGCGGAATGACCCCAGTTTTGATCATAGATATGCTGGATGATGACTAACGGGGCTAAATAGCATAATCTGTTAATATATTTAGTATAATTAACGCGATGAGCTGGTTGAATCGTTAGCAGGCCGGGCAAAATGCTTAGCAGCATTTCGTCCGTCTTCACTTTCTGAGTTCAAATTCCACCGAGATCGACTTTGACTTCCATCCTTTCGGGGTCGATAACATAAGTACCAGTTGAGCACTGAGGTCGATGTAATCGACTTACTCCTTCCCCCAGAATTGCCGGCCTTGTGCCAAAATTTGAAACCAATATATTTAGTAGAATGTAGAAGTGACACACATAGAGATCCTAAGTGGTGACTAATGATGTTAGCGCTCTTTTGGCTTGTGCAATATATGCGGCACATTCTGGGTCAGTCGATGAGTAAGTGTGGTTCTTTTATATGTCTATGTTAAACATAGATAAATACTATTGTAGCATAACACAAAATTAGAATAAATATTAGTTGATAATTCAAGAATTACCTCATAAAATCTAGTTTGGCGCAGGCACACTTTGGTGCAGTTAATAGTTTTGGGTTCGATTCTTCAGTGCAAGATATTCCACCATAGCTTTTGGTTGTCTAAAGTTTCGTAATTGAAATATGATAGGAAGAAACTGTTCAGGAATTCGACGGTCTATATCTATTCATGGGTTGTAGGATCCAATCCGTCACTCAGTTTAACACTTGAAGACCATGGGTACTTTAAGCGTAGTTCATCCTGTTCCAAGCATTCAGACAAGATCTTCCGATCCTGTTTGAGGATAGAAACCCCATTATTTTGATGCACTTATTCCTGCGACAACCAACCAGACGTAGATCCTTCCTCCCGCAAGCTCATCTGACTGAACCACAAAAAAAGTAAAAAGATATTGAATACCTGCAAACTTCTAGAATCTCTCCCTCTTTTCATGTGCCATGCATACAAGTGTTGGTGATTATGAACCCTCATATCAAAATCTGTAAGTCATGAATTTCCTTGGAAAGATACATCTGGGATATCCAGTTGCCTTCAGCCAGTTTATTTTCAATTTTATTTGTTAGTCTTCTGCTTTCCTGGGTATACCGTCAAGGTTTAGGGCCTGTTGAACTCTTAAGCAGGTGGATTCATTCGCCTGATATCAGGGAACGTACACACTCCAATGGTATATGTGACACACCTTGGAATCAGTCGTCCTACGAGTCTCATATGCCATATCCAGGGAACTTTCTTCTTCTCTTTGACCCAGAAC
>NC_142937.1:66182511-66197511 GCF_046866305.1 Octopus bimaculoides | reverse complement strand
TCGTCAGTTAATTTGTCCCCGGTCAATTCGTAAATGGGCAATTCTTTCCAAAATACTCTTAAATGTAATTTTCAAGCAACTCAAATAAAATTTATTCAATACGCCTACCCATCAACATGACTATATGCAAGATCATAACTTTACAGAAAAGATAAATCAGTCGTCGATCAAAAAAATTATAGATACACAAAAAATAAGCAGAATGCAGATGGAATGAAGATATACTGGAGGTGCGAAAATTGTGTGTGTAAGGTGAGACTTCATACAGATGAAAATTATAAAGAGCTTGAGAAGATTGAGATCCATAATCACGCTTCAACTACTGCAGAGGTAAATGCATGGATAAATAGTTTCTAATATTAAAGTAAAGTCTATTTAATCTCGTGATTCCCCTCGCTCAATTATCGCTATTGAAGATCAGAATTTAAACGACTGTACACTGTCGCAAATATCTCCGTTTGCACAACTTCAAAGGAATATTTGACGCTGGAGGCAATCTGATTCCAACTATCCTGCCACCCCACTTACAAATGTTGGGTTTTCCATTCCAAATGAATACTCCTACCTTGACAATGACGAAGAGTTTTTACAGTATGACAGCGGGACGGAAGATTCAAAACGAATACTAATATTTGCAAGTGACGAAGCACTTCGACCGTTAAACCAGCACAAGAACTGGGCGGCCGATGGAACATTTAAGTACTGATCAAGTATATTTTTTCAGTTATATATACTTCACATTCAAATTGATAATTTTAATGCCCAACGATTGTGCGCATTGCTCTCTGACCAAAGTCAAGACACGTAAATAGACTTTTTGCTAAAATAAATGAATTACTGCAGAATGAGGTACCTGATAATATAATTTTGGATTTCGAAAAAGCACTCCATAACGGATTTTTGGAATCATTTTCTTGGTCGAATTTGGCATGTTGCTTGTTTCATTTAGGACAAAATGTGTACAAGCATGTTGTGCAAGAAGGACTAAAATGCAAATATCACGAAGATGACAGTTTTAGTCTAAAAATGCGGTGTTTTTTGGCCCTTGCCTTCCTGCCGGTTGATGATGTAGATGGATATGAACAACTTGTAGATGATGCTATTCCACAGCCAATTGCATCCTGTTTTGAAAATAGTTATATATGACAACCTTGAGCAGTGAACCTGGAGTCCGTAGACACCTGGTGGTTTGCAAAGGTAGTACTGGGGCTCCGTGAGCTAAATTCAAAATTTCATATATATATATATATATATATATATATAAGGATAAGCATATTAAAATGGGTCCGTAGGAAAACTCATTTAAATAAAAGGGTTGGGAATCGCTGTTGGGAACCATTGTGAAAAGGTTGGGTAACACTGACCAAGAGGAAGAGGACAGAGGAGGCGAAAGGCTAGAGGACAGAGGAGGCGAAAGGCTAGAGGACAGAGGAGGCGAAAGGCTAGAGGACAGAGCAGGCCTTGAGCCTCCATTTCCATAACCTATATGGAATGTTTGGCATCGATGTATGACGGGGATTGCTCGTACTACAAATAGTTTAGAAACCTAGCACAGCGCGCTGAAAGACACAGTGAATATTAGTATCCAAATATTTGGAAACTTATTGATGTGATTAAATTTGAGGAAAGGTTTGCCAGTACCAAATTGCAGGAGTTTATGCAACGAGAAGAACCAAGCCAAAAGAAAAAATACAGCGATATGAACCCGCGTATAAAAATTGTCATGGAAAAATATGATCCAAGCCCCAAAATTATTTTTCTAAAACCAACTGCACACAATCTGAAATTTTAAGAAAAAATAAATATGTAATTTAGCGACGATTTGACGGACGACGAATTGACGGACGACGAATTGACGTGGGGACGAATTGACCCGCGACGAATTGACACTGGGGACAAATTAGCGACGACAAATTGTCGTCGACGAATTGATCGGACATCGTATATATGTGTGTGTGTGTGTGTGTGTGTGTGTGTGTGTGTGTGTGTGTGTGCGTGTGTGCGTGCGTGTGTGTTTAATGGTATAATAAGAATTACTTAACATTTAATTAAAAGATTAGTTAATACATTTGGCAGAGTAAAGTTTATTATCCTTTTACATGAATCGTATTCACGATGACTTCAAAGTTTTAGTCAGCTAAGCCATCATACAGTACCGTGCAAAAGCCTTCGGCCACTTTAAACTATTGTAAATTTCTACTAATTGTCAACTTATAAGTGGATGTTTTGCATTGCGTTTTTTGCAGATGAAACATTGGCCCTGTTGGAGTCATTTCCATACCTAATCGTTATATTTTGTAGTAGGGGTTATGAAAGAGAGGGGAAGATGCAAGACGACCACCAAAAAACGGCCGTGCAAAAGTTTTCAGCCACCTTACACAAACCAATCAAGATACAGCATTTTAAAACAGAAAAATGCCTGTAATGAAAATTTATTACATAATGTTCATTTCAAGAAGTTACTGTATATTGTTAATATTTCTTGTGACTTCTCTTAGCTTGAATTATTGCTTCAATGCACCTGGAAAGAGATGCGTACAAATCCTTCACCATCTTCATAGGTATGAGATACCATTCTCTGTGGCTGAGCTTTCAGAACTCTTCAAGGATGCATGGATTCTTCTAACGAACTCTTCTTTTTAGTTTTGTCCACGTTCGCTCGATGATATTTCAGTCAGGGCTCTGAGCTGGCCAATCTTTAAATACGGTAACACCTTCATCAGCCAGACTCTGTTGTGTTGCGTGCGATTTATGAAATGGAGCACCGTCATGCTGAAAAATCTATCTCACCTTCATCTAAGTCTGGTACCAAATTGTCCTTCAGCAACTTTTGCACAGTACTGTATCTTTTACTTGTTTCAGTCATCAGACAGCGGCCATGCTGGGGCAGTGCCTTGAGGAATTGTAGTCGAACGAATCGACCCTAGTATTTATTTTCTTTTTAAGCTTGATGTGTATGTGTATATCATGTGTATATGGGTGTGTGTGTCTGTATTTGTGTGTGTGGTTGGATGGTGTGATTGTATATATGAAAGAAAAAATCAAAAGAAAATAACATGGATACATATATATGTGTGTATGTGTATATGTGTGTGTGTATGTGTGTGTGTGTGCGTGCATGCGTGTATATATTATATGTGCTTACCTGAATAAAATGCACATACGTGTTTATGATCATGTTTATATTGAAAGGCATTCTATTCTAACGCCCCCTTTTCTCTGGTGTTTCCATGAGAAATAGCTATCAAATTCCTTGGCACACCTTGGATGTTCAAAATGTATAACACAAGATGCCTATCACGTAGTCACAGTGCCACAGTTGCACTGAGTGTCGCATTAATTGTACTGACGTTCGGATGTAAATTATTAACCTGTTAACTACAAGATACTGGTTTCGATCCTAATACTTCGTGGGAGTAGGGGGTGTTGTTGAATGAAAATTAAGATTATAACTATAACTGCTTCTAATTATTTTCTATATTATATCGCAACGGGAAGCCTGTTTTCGGTTGCTCGAACTGATAGAAATAGCCATTAAATGTCTTTAAGTCACAGCCAGCCTTCTTCAAACAGAAAGGATATATTGGACAACGCCAGGTTAGCCACAGTCTGAATGACTTCAACCACAGATCTGTACGATCTTTACTGAGGCTTAACAAGATCATCAACACATACAACAAATCAACGGGAGAACCTCGATGCGTTTACTCGTCCTACTGGATTTAACAAGCAATCTCCGTCAGTGAATGAAACATGAATATGGGACGATAACGACTGGAATG
Source organism: Octopus bimaculoides (assembly GCF_046866305.1). Classification (NCBI taxonomy): domain Eukaryota; kingdom Metazoa; phylum Mollusca; class Cephalopoda; order Octopoda; family Octopodidae; genus Octopus; species Octopus bimaculoides. The sequence continues at coordinate 66,193,729 of NC_142937.1, read as the reverse complement.
CTTTTGGCCACAGATCGGTTCCAAGACCGCTGGGATCAAAACAGAATTAGTCAAAAGAAATAACTCTGACCTCCAATAGAACAGCTCCAGCTTGGTACCACCCTCATACAGAAATGACTGTTAAGATAATTATGCTGACTAACAATGACCTAAGGCATGGCAACTGAACCGACATCATTTATAGGGTAGACATCGGTCAAACAAATAGAACATTTCCAGTTTTGGAACGTGTGTGTATTTGTTTATTCGTATCTAAATACGTATGTATACACGCAAAACACAAACGTAAATATATACGCGTATATACGTATAAATAATTTTAGACGCACAAACATACACTGATAGTGACAGCACATCCTTTAGTACAGATATTTTAAAAGTGGTCATTCATATAAGCGACTGTTTCCGGTAAACACATTGATATGTGTATGCAATTCACTTCTCCCGCCAAGGTGTGCCAAATAAGTAACAAAAACGAGCAACAAAATGTAACAAAAAAACCCCTAGAAAAACGTCCTTTATAAAGAGATATTTATTAACTGATCCCATTTTCTTTTGTTTTATTCCTTTTACACTTCTCTTCCCTTTTGTATATTTTATTTTGGTTTTTGCTGTTTGTATATGTTTGTAAATAGATATCTCCATTGTAAAAGTACAAATAACCAATATCGCCCGCTTTGTTACTTTTGTCTTCCTCGATAGGAAGTTACAGCCTCGAGGTGTTTAACTATACATACATACATACACACATACATACATACATACATACATACATACATACATACATACATACATACATACATACAAACAGGGGTTGGACAAAATAATGGAAACAACTAGCATCATAACATCATAATTTTGAAATATCAATAAAACCGTCAAAAGCTTGTTTATTTTTATGTTTTTATTTATTTATTATTAGTGTTGCTTAATATGTTTTGCTAAAATTGCTGTTTCTTTTCAGATATCATCAGAAAAAGTTAATTAAAATTCATTAAAATGACAGATCTATCGGACTTTCAAAGAGGTCAAATTGTTGGTACTCGTATGGTAGGCGCTAGCGTAGCGAAAACAGCCGAAATGTTTGGTGTATCAAGAAGTACTGTCTTGAAAGTGATGACAGCCTTTGAGAAAGAGGAAAAAATTATTGTCCAAACATAACTCCGGAAGAAAACTAAAACTTTCAGATAGGGACCGTCGATCTCTTATGCGAATTGTTAGAAAGGATCACAAAAGTAAAGTACAGCTCCCAAAATTACTGCAGAGCATAATGACCACCTCGAGAACCTAGTTTCCACAAAAACTGTTCGCCGAGATCTGCACAAATCCAGATTTCACGGGAGGGCTGCAATCAGAAAACCGCTACTTTCAAAAACAAACGTTGCAAAGAGTTTAGAGTGGAGTAAAAACCTACAGAATTGGTCCCTAGAGCAGTGAAGAATGTTATTTTCTCGGACGAGTCATCCTTTATCCTATTTCCGACGACCGGCCAAGTATACGTGTGGAGACAGCTAAGTATACGTGTGGAGACAGCTAAGTATACGTGTGGAGACCCAGACTGCTTTTTTCCAACTGTTAAACATGGAAGAGGATCTGTGATGACCTGGGGGGGGGGGCTATATCTTGGAAATCCGCCGGCCCAACGATTTCCCTTCATGGTAGAATTAATAGTCAAGACTATTTAAGCATTTTAACTGATCAAATTCATCCTATGGTTGCGGAACTGTTTCCGGAGGGAAACGCAATCTTTCAGGATGATAATGCACCAATTCACACAGCTAAAGTTGTTACTGAATGGCACAAGGAACATTCTTGTGAAGTTGAACATGATATCTGGTCATCACAGTCCCCAGATCTCAATATTATCGAACATTTATGGTGCATTTTAGAAAAAAGAAATAAGGAGTCGATATCTTCCACCATCATCATTACAAGAACTGGAGACTGTTTTAGCTGAGGAATGGACAAACATTTCTTTGGAAACAATTCAAACTTTGTACGAGTCCATACCTCATAGAATTCAAGCTGTATTTACTGCCAAAGGCGGTTGTACCCCATAATAAAATAAATTTGCTTGCAATTTTAAGGTGTTTCCATTATTTTGTCTAACCCCGGTATATATATAGGCATTAGGCAAGAAGTTGAAAATGGACCCTAAGTAATGCATGTGTAAAATTTGAATGAAATCTGTTGGGTACTTCTTCAGTTTTAGGGATTTACATATACAGACAGACAGACGCACATGCTCAGTTTTACACACACACACACACACACACACACACACACGCACACACACACACACAAATACATATATATGTATATATATACATGTACATATGTATACACACGCACACACTCACACGCATATATATAAATATATTATAGCATATAGTAAACAACGTGAGCAATCTACTTAGATACTGCTTTTTTTTCTTTCGTGTAAACACCTCTTTGCTCAGTATGGTGAGGCAGAAAGTTTCGTGAAGTGTAATTTATATTAGCGTGATCAAAAACATTTCCACAAAGATATGAAAGTTAATAAATTATTCAACTGGAACAATCTAAAATTTAGTTGTTCCACAATACCTTTTATATGAAAACCATTTCGTTGCATAACCGTAGAAACACAATATCACGTACCAAATAGAAGATAACAATTATTACCGAAACACTGAGTCGACTCCGTTAGATAACTAGTGCCTAAGTATATATTGTGCATCAGGCCATTACAACTAAAAGCAAACTGTAGTAGTATATATAAAATATCAGTTTCATAGAATATTTATCTAAGAGTCGACTACACCAGCATATGAAGTCTTTCAAACTCAGCAATAAAGGACAAGAGTAAATCTTTCAGCATTGTACGATCTATTTTGATTACTTTTAGTTCAAAACGTTTCGAATTACATTTGCATTGGAAATACATCATAAACCACCTTAATGAAAATACAGTTGATACCTTGTAAATAGTATAAAGACATTTGCTATATTAACTTCGAGGCAACAGAGAACCAGTGACGTCATACAACATATGACACGTTTTCATCCATTTTGCTTCAAAAAAAATTATGAAGTTTTCTTCTAAAAGTTACAGTTAAAACTGCTGAACACTACAAGTTAAAATGGAACGATAGCACAGACATATCTTGAGACACTTTATTTAAATATTTTTGAGCATATATGCATGAGCGTACGAAAAGATCGATGCAGAAAGAATTTCAATTAACAATCTTGAAACGTAAGAGTCGATCTCACTGCGCAGCAAACAGCGACGATTATCTACAAAAGCCTTGGGTCAAGTAAAGCTTTGTGAATCTAACTGGGTGGACGGAAACTGCGTGGAAGCTCGCTAGATGAACTTCCTTTGTGACACAAAGAGGCAGCAATCTCACATTGTACCGCATTAATTTTACTTTAGAATCACGTTAACGGTGGAAATGACACACTGGAAATCCAGTCAATTACGCTGTAGATCCTATATGTGTAGGCAGATAGGTTGATTGAACAATATGAATAGTCATTGTTAAAACTTGACACAAATCGCATTTAATTTTTTTTACATATGTATATATATATATATATATATATATATATATATAACGTCGACCACTAACGTGGACAATTAATGCGCTAGAAATAGATCACATCTTGTGTCTATTAAGACCTAAAAAGTTCTCAACATGAAATATAGCAGCATACCAAAAACGTGAGCGGGCAAGACATTTAAAAATCACCTAAAAAAAAATCATTATTAAACAGGAACCAGGTTTCGGATTTAACAAATTCTTACCATTTGTCTATTCCTCATCAGCCTGATTTGTAATGTAGCAGCAATTATCAGAATCTTATACATAGTTGCCCACCGCCATGGGTGCGCGTGCATATGGTTCTGCTAATTACAGCTTAATGGTAAAATTCAAAAGTCTTCGTTTTGGCGCGCTAATTCCAGGAATATATCCGCAGAAAATATTTACTGCGTCGAATATATTCAGTATGAGAACATGAGTAATGGGTAAGATCTGGTAATTAGTCATATATTAATATATTAATAAATATCGATCAATTATCAGGGGGCCAGCACATTTAAAGAATCAAAGAGATTCAGAAATATTATCTGCAATCTCAGGGGATTAAGGTACATTTTAAAAAATAACGTCGACCACTAACGTGGACAATTAATGCGCTAGAAATAGATCACATCTTGTGTCTATTAAGACCTAAAAAGTTTTTAAAATGTACCTTAATCCCCTGAGATTGCAGATAATATTTCTGAATCTCTTTGATTGTTTAAATGTGGTGGCCCCCTGATAATTGATCGATATTAATTAATATATTAATATATGACTAATTACCAGATCTTATAATTATATATATATATATATATATATATATATATATATATATATATATATATATATATATATATATATATATTTATATATTCATATACGGATGTATATTTATATGTATATGCATATATATATATATATATTTATATACGGATGTATATTTATATGTATATGCATATATATTTATATATATATATATATATATATATATATATATATATATATATGCATATACATATAAATATACATCTGTATATATATACATATGTATATGTATATGCATGTGTATGTATATATATATATATATATATATATATATATATATATATATATATATATATATATATATATATATATGTATGTTTGTGTGTGTGTGTGTGTGTGTGTGTGCGTGTGTGTGTGTGTGTGTGTGTGTGTGTGTCCATACATGCAAGACTGAGAAATAACTCATTTTATCATGTGATGTTGGTAACGTGAATGTAACGCATTTTGAATGAGATTTCAAAAATCTTGATAAGGATGTTGAATACTCGAAACAAATAAAATTACGAACAATTGTTATATTGTTTCAGTGGCAATACTACAAACAGAATCAATTAACTTGAAATACTTAACGGAAATCTATTATTAAACCAGATACTCACATGCATTTTGCATGACATGTATAGGTATGTACGCACAGCACCCACACCCCTGACACATATGCATGCACACAGAAATGTGCGTGCATAGATGTGTGTAATGTTTATTATATGACATTATGTGTATGTGTGCGTATGTATGTATGTATATGTATGTGCGCATATGTATGTGTGTGTGCGTGCGTGCGTGTGCGTGTGTGTGTTACGTTTCTGAAGAGCCAAATTAATGCGAGATATAAAGAAAGTGACACAGAAGAAATACGTTAATGGTTTACACTTTTACCTCATATTCTGATATTTCAGGATTTAGACTCCTCGTCAGGAAAAGTAAATCGGTGTTTTTGTGTCGCAAGCTACCATTTCTACTCAGTAGCGCATGTATGTATGTGGAAGGAGTAGTTGATTTGGCATGCGCAAGATAGTATTGCTATAATATCGAATTAGATGTGCACAACTCGGTTCTGTTGTTGATACACAGTTTGGTCATGCTAATGATGATGGCTTCTTTTTTCCTTAGTTCCCAAGTGTTTTGTTTCTTAGCCTCAATGGAGACCTGGATGTCTTTGTCGTGGCATTTCCGTTGGTGTCTTTTGACGGAAAAAACATCAAAACAGGGATGTTCTTAAACCTGGATGTGTAGTTGTTCCACAATACTTCCAATATAGGATTTATCGCATTTCTTACATATGATTTTATATGCCTCGTAGGAATACAAACATATGTTCTCATTATTGATTGGGCAATGTGCAAATGACGTTGTTGGGGATCGGCCGATTTCTAGTTAGGAACCTCCTCAGGGAGGATCTGGAATGTGCTAGCTTTATATTCAAATTCCTTGCTGATATTTCCAGCGGCAGCAGTTTCAAAAAACACGTTATCCTTGGATGTGTGGGTTTCCTTAGGTGATCCTATGATGTTCTGGCGTTTGGCGAAATAGTGTGGACAACTGTTGCTCATAAGAACTTTTCGGAATTGTATGTTACTACTCTTTTAGTCTCTTGCTTCGCTGCATTTAATGCGTATTCTGTGGATGTCATCTCTTAAGTGGGACGATTTGGTCTTGATGGGTAGGGATGAATTGTAATGCACAATTAGGTCCTTCAATGTCACTTTTCTGTAAGAGTTAGTGTACATGGAACCCTTCTTCGCGATTGGAGTTCGAAATCATAGAGATGAGGAGCCGGTGTTATCAGGGTACTCCACTTAATTTTATGTGGTTAGCAATATTGTCAAATTTTCGTATATTTTGATGGCCTCCTTGCGAAAGGGTGTTAGAATAAGAATGTGCATATGGTCATATGGTAATTATAGCCCTAGGTATATGGGTCAAATAGGTTTTTTACTCTATGTTACTCTATTCAGACTAAAAGTAAAAAACCTATTTGACCCATATACCTAGGGCTATAATTCCTCAACATTAATTCCTCAACATTTTGATAGTAATAAAATGACCTGATACTACTATGACCAGTGAAACCTCTAGATTCTAATACTTTTATAGCCTTGTCCATGCATACTGCTTACACCTTCCCTCTTTTTAGAAGTAATTGTCCCTTTGCTATCACCACTAGATAAGAAACAATAGAATTCTGAGACAGTTAAAACTTTTGTCTAGAATCAATTACTAGCCTGATAGACCCTGCTATGTCAAGATGGACTTATATATTCTTCCTCTCATTTGGATTTTATGTATGCTCTCTCCCACTTGGTTTTAATATGTTGCCACATTTGTAATGTCTTTTTTTCTGCATTTTTTCGTGCAGCTGAAGATTGCTCTTCATATTGCATTTAAGGTAATGCTCACATTACTTAAATAAATTGAAGTAGCATGAAACGTGCGTACTGCAATCACTTTTGAAATCCGTGTTGCTTATTGTTTGATTTTAATCACCCATCCTTTTGGGATGTGATATTCGGGTGCCTTCGCATAAGTACCATATTCAAGCCTTGAGTATATATATATATATATATATATATATATATATATATATATATATATATATATATAAATATACTAGCAGAGCCACCCGGCGTTGCCCGGGAATGAAATTGTTGCTTATTGGTACTTTTTTACTTGTTTCAGTCATTTGACTGCGGCCATGCTGGAGCACCGCCTTTAGTCGAGCAAATCAACCCCAGGACAAATTCTTTGGAAGCCTAGTACTTATTCTATCGGTCTCTTTTGCCGAATCTCTAAGTTACGGGGACGTAAACACACCAGCATCGGTTGTCAAGCGATGTTGGGGGGACAAACACAGACACACAAACACACACATACACATATATATACATATATACGACGGGCTTCTTTCAGTTTCCGTCTACCAAATCCACTCACAAGGCTTTGGTCGGCCCGATGCCATAGTAGGAGACACTTGCCCAAGGTGCCACGCAGTGGGACTGAACCCGGAACCATGTGGTTGGTAAGCAAGCTACTTTCCACACAGCCACTCCTGCGCCTATACTTGGAAACTTTTACGATAATTAAAATGGGGCTTAAATGAAAAAAATTCACACAGCGAATATACCACGTTATTGTTTCACTGTTATATACACAGATATACATTGACGCATGTCAGTCGAAAAGTGAAAGTGTAATAGTAATACTTACTTTAACACTGAATGGTTTTACACTTTTGTATATGACATGTACATACTATTCATGTAAGTGCTTCTTCATATACTATGTTTTCTGTCTTGCCATGCTTATCACTGAGAATGTAGAGGTTATGTTCATCTCCAACTCTAGAACATCCAACATACAGCTGACCATGTGAGAAGCAAGGTTGAAGGAGGTTAAGTCCCACCACCTTTAGAGATTGACCTTGTGCTTTGTTGATAGACATTGCAAAGGTAAGTTTGACCGGAAACTGCAGTCTCTTGAACTGAAAGGGGAGATCATTTGAAATGAGAGGTATCCTTGGAATGAAGACATTCTCACCCATCATGCTGCCTGTAATTATTGTTGCTTCCAACACATGGGGCATGGCTGTTTTAACAACCGACCTTGTTCTATTGCAGAGTCTGGGTGCATCAAGATTTCTTAATAGCATTATGGGAGCACCTATTTTCACGATCAGAATGTGTGGTGGAAATCCTGGTGGCTGAAGTGAATTGAGGAACTCCACTGGGTAATGCGTTGCCTGTTCTTGATCATGGACAGAGTTAATTGATCTGTATGAACATTCAGGTCCTGGAGGCTGAGTTAACAAATTTAAATTCAGCTTGTCTACAGAATCATTCCTTGGTGCCAGAATTGTTCTTTCACATAGCCACTTGTGACTAACCCTAACCCTAACCCTAACCCTGGTTAGTAAATTATGAAATTACTTACATCAGTAAATGTGAAGTTGTTAGCGATTGAAAACGTAAACTGTTAGTGAGAACAGTAACGATTGAAGTTAAAGTGAGGTTGAAGTGAAATTTGTCACTCAGTGAACCAAAGAGCCAGTATCGAAGGTACCAGAAAAAAAGAAAACCTCAGCAACAGGAAAACACAAAACCGTACTTCTGTTAGTAAATGATGAAATTACTGACATCAGTAAATGTGAACTTGTTAGCGATTGAAAACGTAAACTTTTATTGAGAACAGTAACGATTGAAGTTAAAGTGAGGTTGAAGCGAAATTTGTCACTCAGTGAACCAAACAGCCAGTATCGAAGGTACCAGAAAAAAAAACCTCAGCAACAGGGAAACATGAAACCGTACTTCTGTTAGTAAATGATGAAATTAATTACATCAGTAAATGTGAGTAAACTTTTAGTGCGAACAGTAACGATTGAAGTTAAAGTGAAGAAAAAACTATGGCTACCGGAAGTTGACATTGAGGAACATTTTTAAAGAAGTGAATCTTAAATATAAAGCAATATTATTTATCTTAATAAAAAAAAATCAAATGAAGAGCCTAAGATTTATCCGAGGTCAAATTATTCCTGCATCACAAGTATGGAAGTAAATAGTGAAGCCGTTTTCACGTGATAAGCGATTACACACACAGCTCTGTTTTATATATAGTATAGATAAAGGATAAAGAGAGCAATGTTAAGGTTGGAAAAATATATTTTATGGATAGAGTCTTACAGCTGTTTCTGGGAAGTTCCAGTACTTCCCTTCATCGGAGACAGAAATAGTAAAGGAATGGATTATTATATCCATAGGCGGAGAGTTTTAGTATGATGTGATAGTGAGTGTGATGTGCTGAAAAAAGAAAGAAAGAGAGAACAGTACTTGGAGTGAAGGATATATATCGTATTGATACAAAGACTATTTATATTCAGATAAACCCATACATACGTATACGGATATTTATATATCTGTATAAAAAATACAGAAAACTAAAGAAAGAATGCAGTTTTTTAACCCGAGAGCTGTTTCTGGGAGCTCAGAATTGCGAAATAATTGTAATGTTCATAATTAGCAGATAGAATGTGCAAAATATCTTGGCTATGCAATCTGTAGATTGGTGCATAGAGACATTAGTGCAGTACTGGCTTCCTTCGTCAGGAGGGGAAATTAGCGGATAGCAGTTCATATCGTGTTGCGAGAGATTTAAAAGTTGCATAAAGAGGAAGAGAGGAGTAAAAGATAGGGAGAGGGAGGATGCAGGCAGCTTAGGGAGGGAGAGTAGAGAGGTAGAGGAGGAACAAGAAGGGATAAAAAATACAAAGTGGGGAAAGGAGGGGGAGGTGAGTAATTGAGGGAATTGAAAAGAAGTAGAAGTGATGAGCCGGAGGGAGGAGGTGAGGGGTGAGATAGGTCAGTATTGTGAAAGAAGGTACCGTTGATGGGGCATGTCGTTAAGCGCGTCTTTAATCAATAAGGGATGGTTGAGATTATAGAAGAGTAGAGGAAGAGAATGAATGAAGTAGGGAATGGGAGGAGGGCTGCTAAGATAAGGAGAGAGAGAGAGAGAGGGACGAAGAGAATAGAGAGATCAAGGTTTTTACCTTGTGTGTTTATACCTGTTTAAAATTTAACCTAAGAATGGTAGATTTATAGTATGATGTAATCTATGAATACATCAATAAAATTCTACCGAAGTAGCTGAAGTAAATTTTAAACCCCGTTTCTGTTCTTCCTAGAAGCGCTATCGTGCGGAGAGCCGACCAGGTCCACCAGTGCGCCCCCATCGTTAGCTGTCTGTGCCAGCTCCTATGCATTTTTGTTAGTGGGAGGCATGCAGGGGTCTGTTTCAATGTTGAACAGTTCAGTTTCTTCTGGTCGGTGTCGTAACAAGTTGAGGGCTGTTGGTCCACCGCAGAATTGTCGGATGATGGGGCTACCATTTAGGCTGTGGGCCGACACACTGCAGGTCATTGTTAGTCTGGAACCTTTCCGGGAGACCAGATAGCTTAGAGCGGCCCTATCATGAGCAAACCTGCCAAGAGTAAAACCCTCTCAGATTTACAGAACATGCAAGCTCCCTTGGCATGACAATGCCAGGCCCAGGTGGGGTACACACACACACACACACACACACACACACACACACACACATATATATATATATAACAATTAGAAAATGGAGGATAATATGCTGAACCCAACTACTTGCAGACGATGTATCCCGTTGAATTCATTAATTTAATTCATAACAGAAGTGACAAAAAAGAAAGAAAAAGAAAGAAAGAGCCAAAGCACAGGTGTCTATGGCAGACTATGTTATTTTGCCAACCTGGTTTACATATAGAAGTACAAAGTACATAAGGAATTAGAGGATGAATAGAAGTTTAATCTTACAGCTGTTTCGGCCTAGTTTTAGCAAGCCCCATTCTATCAGAATATTCCTTGCCGGAGTGATTATCGGATGACATTTTGAAATGGGGTTACATGCCCGAACCGCTAGGCCTCTTCAGAGATTCACAAAGGGTTTCATACAAATGTAGAGCAAGAGGTAAAAACAGAGGTGTAGTAGAGACCAGAAGAAAAACAACAGCAAAAATAAGATAGAAATAAAAATGAAAAATAGAATTAAAATCAAAATCAAAATAAAAATAAGGGTACAGCAGGAAAAAAAAAATAATAATAAAGAATACATAAATGAAAAATGAAGGTATAGCATGTGGGACATGCAAAAATATAAAAAAGATATATGTCAAAAAACCCTTAAAAATACAAGGCACACAAAGAGCCTACAAACATTATAAATAGGTAGCTATAGACACTCCAATGCATATATATATGTGTGGGTTCGTGTGCACAATCTTACTCGGATGTCCCCTTACTCCC
>NC_142937.1:66167511-66177511 GCF_046866305.1 Octopus bimaculoides | reverse complement strand
CCTTTGCCAGGTCACTGTTGTCTCTGTTGCTAACCACACCTTAAGCCAACTTCTTCCACTTCTAATCATTTTAGCGTGGAGGCGCAATGGCCCAGTGGTTAGGGCAGCGGACTCAATTATGCGATGACTGCATAATTGAGACAGGCTTTTTTTCTCTTTAATTTTTTCTCCATATCTATCTTTTCGTGGAATCGTCTTTGTGTTTTTACTTTTGTATTTTGTAAACAATTCTTATCTATGACTGCATACAATAAATAAATACTATAAAGCCTACTAAATTGATTTGCCCTGGGGCATATAATACTAAAAGGCCCAGTGAGTGGACTTGGTTGACAGAAACTGAAAGAAGCCCATTGTGTGTGTGTGTGTGTATACCTTTTATTAAAGCTGTAAAATTGTCAGAAAACTGTTACTCAGAGTTTCACGTTCCCGTTCGTCGGACAGTTGTGATAAATACGTATTTATTTACCTTTGGTATTCGAAATCTATTTTTTCCACCTTGTCTTGCACTTATGTGCTCACCTATGTCATATATATATATATATATATATATATATATATATATATATATAGAGAGAGAGAGAGAGAGAGAGAGAGAGAATTATGTTGCAGGCACCCGTGTCTGTAGAATATTCAGTCAGCCAGTTTAGCACTAATTCTATGATCATGGTTGTTTCATCTTCCCCAAAGCAATTGTGGCAAAATTTGAAACCATTATTATTATTATTATTATTATTATTATTATTATTATTATTATTATTATTATTATTATTATTATTATTATTATTATTATCGTTATTATCATTCATGGTGTGCTCGAATGTCTTACATTCGGAATCAATGTCCTTGATACCGAGTCACAACCAGTTTCCTTAGATACCACGGACCTTTATTACAATCCTTGCTATCAGCATCAAGCAGACTGAAGTTTCATCCCAACCAACACCAGGAGCAGGACATACTCAAGACTCAAGCGTGATGATAGACAGCAAGTCACTCAAATGGGTCAGGTCATTTAAATATCTTTGAAGTAGAGTAAGTTTTAAGAGTGCTTTTGACGACGAAATCAATGTTAGAATAATTAAGGTTACAAGTGCTTTTGGAAGAATTACCCATCGCTTGTGTGATGAACACGTTGTCAGTCTGAAAACTAAAATAAGTGTATATAAATCTTGTATTTTGAGCGCACTTTTCTATGAGGCAGAAACATGAACTCCCTACTACAGACATTTAAAGAAATTTGAAACCTTTCACATGTGCTGTTTGCTCAACATATGCAACATAAAATGGCAAAATAAGATATCCAATGCCAAAATCTTAGAAAAATGTACTATCTGCAGTATTCAAAGCATGCTAATGAGAATTCAGTGCAGATGGGAAGGACATGTTCGAATGAAAATTAACCGCATTCCGAAAATACTTCTGTATGGCCAGCAAGTGGCGGGATATCGCGGAAAAGGAAAACATCTCCTTAGGTATAAGGATAAACTTCAGCAATCACTAAAATCTCTATATCTTAACCCGACATCTTGGGAAAGTCATTGCCTAGATTGATCTGCATGGCGTAAAATGTGTCACAATGCATCCAAACAATTTGAGTTGTAGGAAAAAAACAATAGAACTATATCCCGCAATCAACAGACACACTCGCCCAATCCCAGGCAAAAATCAATCAAATTCATCAATGTCCCTATTGCGATTTCATAGCAAAATCCATACCTGGACTGAAATTACATTCACGCATCCATCGCAAATACATGTTTCTTAGTTTTTATATATATATATATATATATATATATATATATATATATATATATATATATATATATATATATATATATATATATATATATGTATATATATATATATATATATATATATATATATATATATATATATATATATATATATATGTATGTATATACATGGTTCCGGGTTCAGTCTCACTGTGTGGCACTTTGGGCAAGTATCTCCTACAATAGCCTCGATTTGGTAGACGGAAACTGAAAGAAGACCACCGTGTGTACACACACACACACACACACACACACACACACACACACACACACACACACACACATATATATATATATATATATATATATACAGGATCTTGCAGATAAATTGAAACAATTTTATGATGCATGAAACTGGTTATAAATACTAAAATAACGGTAGTAGACAGATATAATTTTAAAGTAACATTTATTACCACGAAAACATTCATCACTCAATATGGTCGCCCTCCACACGACCTCTACACGTGAACGAAATTTTTTCGCAACTGCCGCAACTTACGCCTTTTTAATTTTGTGTATCGCATGCACGATGCAGGTCTTCAAACTGTTGACACTCGAGTGTGGTGAAGCATTGGTCCTTACTTGAAGTACGCCCCATAAAAAGTAATCGAGAAGGTTGAGATCTGGGCTATTACTTGGCTAGATGTTCGCCTTAGAGTTAGGATTAGGGTTAGGGTTAGGGTGGTATTTTCTCACCATGGAAGGCCTGTGTTGCCTTTGAGCCTTGGCATAGCGCAGAATCCTGGATAAGTACCACATTGTCAAAGCCCAAACTTCTGCTCTATCTAAGATAAGAGCGAGTTGTTTAGGATGTCCAGATACTCTTTTGTGTTGATCCTCAAGCCAGACTCAATGAAGTGTGGATCCATGACACTTCCATTACTCACCACGGCTCCAAATACCGTCACAGAGGCAGGATTTTTAGTCTCAAACTCGGAGGTGGGGGCGTCAGAAGGGTTGTATGCAATCAGTCAAGAATTTCTGCGATTCATCTCAGCGTCCACAGTGAACTTCTCTCCAAACACGAGAGTTTTTCCTGCACCTTGATGCTTGATGAATGACAGAAGCTTTGGGCATCTCCCGGCTCTGATTGCTTTGGCCTTGGGGGACGAAATCGTTGAACATAGCTAGTCATATAAAGATTCATGTTCACAGTTCTGGACACCGTGAAAAGGGACACATTGCATTTCTTTGCAAGAGTTGTCATGGATGTGGATGGGTTGGCTTCAATCGAGCGTTTGAGGCGAGCGAGAAACTTTGTTTATACACACGATAAACTGTTACTTTTGGAAGTTTCGTCAACTTAACAATTTTATTGGCAGTGTGCCAGGCGCACACCAGAACAACAACGGTAGAATGATTCTGTAGTTCCATGACTTTCTGTTGTCGAACCAGTTCGCTATTCACCTGAAAAATAAAGAGGAGGATTAGATTTCCAAGTAAGGAAGGTTTTGTCAAAAAAATTAAATGTTAAATCTTTACCAATGTGTGTAAATGTGTATAGAAAATGAATACCAGTTGAAATGCGTATCAGTTGAATAAAGTTAAAACATGGTCTGGTTTTCACGTTTTTTTTATTATTATATTTAAAAAAAAATTTTCTATAATGTTGAAGAGTGTTAAACATTTAAACAATATTTTGTAATGTTCATAAAGTTCAATTAGCGCTTTCATACGTTCGTAATAGTCATCAGATATCAAGATCTATTTAACTGACAGTCGAGTTCTTGACAACTGTAGTAAAATGACTGACTTCCTTTTTATACCTCTTTGAAGGCTCCACAAGCTGGATTTTTCGAATATAGTTTGACCAATTTACATGCAATTTAAACGTCACGGTTTGCCGGGCGCACTGATATTACTAGCATAGATCCCGCCTTTATTTTAACCAATTAGCTTGCAGTTTACATGAAATGGTTTTATGAGTGAGAAAATTTCGTTGGTTTCGATCGTTTTTATTTCAGTTGGTGGGAGTCTTCTGTAAATTGTTTATATTCATATGTTGAAGATATTTTAAAATCCACATCATTAACTGGTTGTTATATTATTACCTCTACCTTAGCGAAGGCGTAACTATTGTTTACAGTCGTGTTTGTTTGTTTGTCCGTGGACAGGATATCTCAAGAACTATTGGATGGATTCGAATGAAACTTTCAGGGACAAGGATTCTGAATTTATTTTCCCTGTTTTTTTTTTACTTAATTTCTGAGAGCGGTCGGGTTCATTTTTAGTATTCTCGTTTGTGAGAGCGGTCGAGCTTATTTCAGACATTCTCATTTTAAAAATCATCTCCGACTAATCGTTGGGAGGACGTCGGTGTTGCCTTGGCGGAGGTTTGCGCTCTCTGAGTGCTCTTGTTATTTCCGTTCAGAACAGGTTTGAACATTTTAATAAAACGTTTTTCTTTTATCTATCTTCCAACCTTACTTGTGTCGTGTAGTTTAGGGAAAGGAAAAATTTGAAAATTTTCTGATCAGAATTTGGCGAACATTAGTGTTCCAGATTTGTTGTCTGTGGACTCGTGAGCGTTCCGATAATGTATTCCCTGTCTCGCCAATATATGGTTCCTCGCAATTAGGGTATTTAGTGCAGTAGATAAAATTTCTGCTTTTGCAGTTCATATCTGCATTTGCGAAAACCTGTCTATTTTTTGTTCTAACGGATCTACCAGTATATATGTATTGATACGTTCCACACCAGTTATCATTACACATGGCTACTGTAAATGTTTTATCCTGTTTGTTCATGTTGAATTTTGCTTTTGTTAATAGTTTCTTTAGGTTATGTGGTTGCCTTTTGCTTAAGATAAATGTTTGATTAGTTATGTTTTTTAAATTTTTCCCTTTTTTTCATGATTGGCAAATTTGTTTTGATGATGTTAAAAATGTTTTGGTGATACGAATTGTGTATTACTAGAAATGGCATTGTGTTCCGTTGATGGGCCTGTCTTTCTAGTGTTGCCCTAGGTTGTTCTATAGGTATTTCTTTTGCTCGTTGTATGCTATTTTCTATAAGTAGGAGAGGGTATTTTTGCTTGAGCAGAAATCCTTTGAGTTCTGTAAGTCGTATGTATTTGGATCATCTACTATAGTACAAATTTTCATGAATAGACAGTTCGGGATGTTGCTTTTTGTGTGTGTTGGGTGGCATGATTTGAAATTTAGGTACTGGTGTGTATCTGTGCTTTTGTAATAAATATCAGTTGTGATTGCGGTGTTGTTTTTAATTACCATTATGTCAAGAAATGTGTTGCTCATTTCTCTTGTGAATTTGAGACTAGAGTGAAGATTGTTGAGGAGGGTGCTGAATTCTTCCAGATTTTCTAGGGATTTGGTCCAAATTAGGAAACAATCATCGAGTTATCTTTTCCATGTGTCTTTTATATGTCTTTCAAAGGTCATGCCTTAGTTCTCTTCAATTTTTTAAATATAGGTTTTGTTCCAAGTATCCCAATACTGAGTTCGCGAAAACTGGAGCAAATCGCGTCCCCATAGTTGTGCCTCGAATTTGGAGGTAGCTTTTTTCCGTTGAAAAGGAATACATTGTTTTCGAGGATGCGGCTGACCGCGTCTAGTATGAAGGTTTCAGTAAATCTACAGGAGAACAATACTCTATGTTTCTCGACCCAATTTTTTATTGCAGTAATTCCCAAATCATGTGGAATGTTTGCATATAAGTTTGTTACATCAAAACTAACAGTGAATTGGATTCCGTTGTTTTGGGCAGATGTGACAGGAAATCGATGTCACTCCGAATGAAACTGGGTATGTAACTACATAGTGACTTTAGGATAATGTCAATGAGGTTGCTCAGACAATGTGTAGGACAGGCTGGACCAGCTATAACGGGTCTTTTGTAGTAGTTTTATGTATTCACTACTTTGTTCCTTTATAGCGATTTGTATTTCCTTTGACTTGTATTTTAGGTAAGCCATACCTTTGACTTGTATTTTAGGTAAGCCATACCTTTGACTTGTATTTTAGGTAAGCCATAAAAGTTGCTGGATTTCGACTCAAAATTGGTAATATAGTCCCTTTCATTAGGAGTGAGGGAGTTATAATGTTTTAAGACTAAATAATTGAGTTTCTTCATGATGCGGTGGTCAATATTTGAGGGTATTTCACAGTAGAACGTTGTATCCTTCAAATGATCTTCAGCTAGATCTTGGTAATATTCCGTATCCATTATAACAATGGCACCCCCTTTATCCGCTTGTTTGATGACAATTGTCTTGTCATTGTTAAGACGTATAAGGGCAGATTTTTCTAGTTTTGAAATGTTTGATCTGACATTGATATTATGGCTCAGTGGAAATCTGGAGAGGATACCAATGAACTGATTTAGATGTGCATTTCGTCCTTTTGGCGGTTTAAATTTTGATTTACTTTTCGCCATGGATTCGTCATTCACGTTATTTTTATCAGTAAAAACTCCACAAGTCGTAGTTTCCGACAGAAGTTTTGGATATCTTCCTCCAATTCCTGATGGTTGACTGTAGGTGTAGGTGTGAACATTAGTACTTTCACCAATAATCGAAGTTCGTCACTGTCTGTATTTCTTTTTGACAGATGAATAATTTTAGGGCCTATCCTATTGTTTCACGGTTGTTTCTTCTTAGACTTTTTCTTTCTTTGGTGTTTGCTGTCTTGACCCTAAAAAATAGATTCTTTTTTGTTTATTATTTCTTCTAATATTAACATCTTTCCTCTGGTGAGCTTTGAATCTTGGTTGTGGTGTTTGGTTAGGTATGTTTTTTTTTCTCTTGTTCCTAGGTGTGGGTGTATTATTGATATTTTCAGTTTGTGAAAATAACTTTGGAGGTTTATTTGACGGTCTAGTGTGTTTTTTTTTGTTCTGTTTCTAATAGGCGATTTTTGTTGAGATCTTGAATGTGATTTCTTCCCGGTTTTACTTCCTCTAATATTTTGATCAAATGAATAATTGCTTTGTTTGCTAGCATACATACTCACATAAATACACATATACATGCATACATATGTGTATGTACAATACTGTACAACGAAGTGTACGACCTTGGTGAAGTGCAGAGGGTCGGAACAAATACCACGATGTATTCAATAGAACGTTCTAATGACTCTGCCGAACCGCCAATGAGATATGCCATAAGATCACATACATCTACAGATGAAGGGAAAATGAACAACATTTAAATAATATTTAATTGTAACTAGGTTAGAACCTATATACTCTACTTCACACTATAGGTTAAACATAGACGGCAGAAGAAATGCTTTTTACAAATACAGTATAGAATACGAAAACGTCAGTGGATTCCCAATGTTCACACTGTGCTTTGTATTGAGCAACTCATAATTAGTTCTATTCCGAGAAGATAAACTTACAATATTCTACCAGACGAAGATAACAGGAAAAAGAAAACTCTATTTCATGTGAATGGCACATAAGAAAAATCCTGTTTCAAGGATAGGAGACAGTTAAACTTCATCCTGAAACCGGATCGCAATTTGTCTCAGGCAACATCAGTTTCCGCATTGGAAGGAGTCGTTTCATACGAAACGTTTTCCAATTCCAGCTATAAGAACCTTGGCTTTGTTAAAGAAAAAACATGACAAAAGCTCTGGTAATTCAGCAGTTTAACTCATTAAGAAACATAACAGTGTTATAATACACCACTAAAACCAAAACACATAATAATATTAAATAAAAAAACAATAGGATGGCGTACTGGCAGAATCGTTAGCACGCCGGGCAAAATGCTTAGCAGCATTTCGTCTTTCGTCACGTTCTGAGTTCAAATTCTGCTGAGGTTGACTTTGCCTTTTATCCTTTCAGGAATGATAAAACAAGTACCAGTGGAAAACTGGGGTCAATGTAATCGACTTAATCCCCCACCCCGAATTTGCTGGCCTTGTCCCAAAATTTGAAATCATTATTAAATAAACAAATATTTTCACAAGGTAATTATATTTCTCACCCACAAGGACACATTTAATTCAGCCTTAATATATATATATTATATGTGTGTGTGTGTGTGTGTGTGTGTGTGTGTGTGTGGAGGAGCAATGGCACAGTGGTTAGGGAAGCGGACTCGCTGCCGTAGGATAGCAATTTCGATTTCCAGACCGGGCGTTTTGAGTGTTTATTGAGCGAAAACACCTAAAGCTCCACGGGGGGGGGGGGGTGGCGAACCCTGCTGTACTCTTTCACCATAACTTTCTCTCACTCTTTGTTTCTGTTGTACCTGTATTTCAAAGCACTAGCTTTGTCACACCCTATGTCACACTGAATCTCCCCGAGAACTACGTTATGGATACACGTGTCTGTGGAATGCTCAGCCACTTGCACGTAAATTTCACGAGCAGGCTGTTCCGTTGATCGGATCAACTGGAATTCTTGTCATCGTAACTGACTGAGTGCCACGATGATACACACACGCACACACACACACACACACACACACACACACACACACACACACACACACACACACACACACACACACACACACACATATATAAAAAAAGTTTGAAAACGCCACTATATAAAATAAATTTTAATTTATAATTTTCTCAGAGATATTTTACATGTTTTTTTCAAGAACCGAAACATGTAAAATATCTCTGAGAAAATTATAAATTAGAATTTATTTTATATAGTGGCGTTTTCTCAAACTTCTTTTTTATAAATATATACCCACTCGCATGCCACCTACACTTTTTTTATCACTATATATATATATATATATATATATATATATATATTGTATTCCAATGCTGCTACATGAAAGGGCAATAACAAAAACCAATGAGTCTGGTTTTAAGCGACTTTTTAAAAACAGTTATTCTACTATCCAAACAAACAAAAATAGACAAAATCGATCGCTAAGTAGCAGCAGACACTTAGACGTGGTATCAGTTGTACACGTAGATGCAATAATGGTAATACACATAGACATAATATCAGTAATACACATAGACGCAATAACAGTAATAAAGATAGACGTAGTTACACAGCGCGCCGGCGTGGCTGTGTGATAAGAAGCTTGTTTCACAACACATAGTTTCGGTTCAGTCCCACTGCGTGGTACTTTGGGCAAGTGACTTCTACTATAGCTTCGGGCCGACCAAAACCTTGTGAGCGGATTTGGTAGACGGAAACTGAAAGAGGCCCATCGTATATATATATATATATATATATATATATATATATATATTTATGTGTGTGTGTGTGTGTGTATACATCTATGTGTGTGTTTGTCTCCCTACTTGTGTTTACGTCTTTGTAACTTAGAGGTTCGGCAATAAGCGTCTGATAGAACAGGTACCAAGCCTAACAGGAATATGTACTGGGGTCGATTCATTCGACTAAAAATTCTTCAAGGCGGTGCCCCAGCATAGCCGCGGTCTAATAACTGAAACAAGTAAAAGATAAAAGATAGATGTATAACAATTTATGCAGCAAATAAATCGAAAGAATAAAAATATTTGCTGAAATGGCTTCTATTATAGGATTACAATGTAAGACAACTTCTTCGAGTTGCTGTTGTATATGCATTATTTGCTGTTCTGTTATCAATTCTGTATTTAGTTACGTTAATCTTTTGTTGACTGCTAGGAGAACGGATGGAAAAAAAGAGCGAATTTAGATAATTAGAGAGGGTGAAAGTTGAGTGGCCCCTCGCATAAGGTGCTTCTTCCTCCAGCGCCATGTGAAAAGGGATAGAACCGAATGAGAATTCCGGATTTATATATTTTCTAATTAAATTAAGTCAGGCTAAGCAAAAAATGTTCCGTCTCCCATCTGCATAGAACTAAATTTTACTCGAAAAGGTACAAATTAACAGTTGATTCTCATAAATTTCTCAGTACAAAAGCTGAGCACCATATAAAGGGACTCGGGATCTTTTTTAAAACGGGGGCCACATTTTTCATTAACGAAGCACTTTGAAACTTGGAACACTGGTAGAATGTGTCATATAAAACATCTTTTTCTCTTAGTCTTCTTTAAAAAAAGAGAAATCCGTAAGTTATTCCATGTTAAAGTTGTCGTATTTCTGTAATTTCAACCAATCACTGACGTCTATTCAGCCGATATACATTAAGTGCCGACTACATAAACAAACGATTCTGAAACAATTCTATCGGTGATAGGTTAGGGTTAGGGTTAGGGTTAGGGTAAAACAGCAAATTTAAAAAGAAAAAAGCAAATAAAACGAAGAA
>NC_142937.1:66145011-66162511 GCF_046866305.1 Octopus bimaculoides | reverse complement strand
GCACGCTTACACACACACACACATACGCACACACGCACACACACACACACACACACACACACATACACACACACACACACACACACACACACACACACACACACACACTTCTACTTCTAAACTTATTTGAAGCATTGAGAACCGGTCTTATTTTATGAAACAAGTAGGTAAAGAAATGTTCCAAAATTTAAATTTTGAATTTAGTTTTGATTATAAAATTACGTCTCTTAACAACTAAAAGCATTCTTTTTCGGTTTTAGAATCATTGCATAATGGCTTTCATTAAATCAAACCATTTTTCTTTCTTATTTTTTCCTATATTTTTCATCATTATGTAAAACACTTGAAATTACTATATGGAAGTGGAGCAAAATTGGTAACTGAGTCAAAATGAATAATTTCTAATTTTTTGTTATTTTCTCCCCACCATTAGGTTGCAATTATCGCAACCCATTTTGTACCATTGTATCATCTCTGGGAGTAAAAATTGATCAGTATAATTTATGTAGTTGTTGAAGTTGAGAGTTTGAAACATAGGTGACACATTCTTTATTTTCCAAGAAATTTTTTTTCAAATTTGACCCGATTATAATTGAAGCTGCTAATAAAATATCTGGATAATTTTTGGTGCTTAGAATTCTCGTAAAAATTGATTCTAAAATTTAAAGACGCAATAAATTCCAAAATTAAAAAAAACCGCGGTAACTTAGTTGCCAACCCAATATATATATGCGTATACATGTATGCATGTACATATCTATATATACATATACATATATATATGTGTGTGTGTGTGTGTGTGAATGTGTGTGTCTATGTATATATATTTATGTGTATACATGTGTATGTGTTTATATATATATATATATATAGAGAGAGAGAGGTGGATGTTACTGTTGCTTTTAGCCCCAGGAGGACATCTCCTCCTGGGGCTAAAAGCAACAGTAACATCCACCCCTAGGGGTCAGCCACACTTAAGTGGCAATATACTACACTTTATCGTGCAGTTACTGTTAATACTTCATTTAGAGAATTAACATTGCTTATATATATATATATATATATATATATATATATATATATATATATGAATAAAAATTAAAAAAATATAAAAAAAGGGTTTTGTATGATCGTGTATAGAGGAATATATTATTTAAAAGAGTTCCAACTCTACGGGACCTTGATGACTGCCATGAGGCAGGAAAGTATACTAGTCCTTATATATTTAATACTCTATATTTAATACTCAATATTTCATATATTCAATAAGACATTCAATACTTCATTTCATTTTACTATTTATATTATATATTCCATATTCTATATCCCACGTTAATTTTATAAGAATATAAATAAAACATAAAAGACAGAGTTGGAACTCTTTTAAATAATATATATATATATATATATATATATGTATATGGATATGTATGTATGTAGCTGTATTTATATACGTATATATATACTTTTTTCTTTTAATGGTTTCAATCGTACAACTACGGCCATGCTGGAGCACTGCTTTAGCTTATTTCCTATCGGTTTTGTTGACATTTTATGAAGTTGGTCTATGATAGAGTTTGTCACAGTCAACCTTCCCTAAGTGTGTCCTTGAATGGTTGAGTGGTCTGGTATCGTCGTTAGGAGTTTTTCCAATGTCCTTTTATTTTTATCACTGTTTCAGTAGATATTCTTTTTTCATTTCAGATTTCTATAGATAAGTAGCCGAACAGCTGAGGATCACTAAATACTAGAATGGTACAATAGGTTGCTTTTGCTCATGTACTTCTACCCATATGATAATCTAATTCCATTATTCATTCAGTTTAGAATGTCTTTATCATGACCTTCTAAACAATATGCTAAGAAAATTCTTAATAATTTTTCTTATATATTAAGGTATTCCATTATTAAGCTTTCAGTTTAATTTCTGTCCTTATTCTATATATTAATTTAAATTTTCTCAATTTAATATTAAAAATTTGCTAAGTTATAGATTACTACCTCCCGTATCCTACAATTCTAATTTCCATCCCTAATGTTTATATTGCTTATCTCTTTTGGTTTTTCATTATATTCCCCTTTAAGGGCGGCGAGCTGGCTGAAACGTTAGCACGCCGTGTGAAATGCTTAGCGGTATTTCATCTGTCTTTACGTTCTGAGTTCAAATTCCGCCGAGGCCGACTTTGTCTTTTATCCTTTCGGGTGTCTTTCATCCTTTCTTGTCCCATTTTTGGTATTCCTTTCATATATATATATATATATATATATATATATATATAGAGAGAGAGAGAGAGATAGATAGATAGATAGATAGATAAATAGGGGTAGGGCAAAATGATTTCTCGTTATTTCCTCCCTATCTGTTTGAAATCATGAGATACCAAATATTGCATCATTATTTTGTATTGTTGCATCATCTTGAGGACTAAAAATTGATCGGCATAGTTGTTGTTGTTGTTGAAGTTGAGGGAGTCCGAAACATAATCAAGTGGCAGGTCCTCTTTTTTCTTGAAATTTTCTCTCAATTTTGACCCGATTGTAATTGAGGTTGCTAATAAAATATTTGGATAATTTTTGGTGTTTAACACTCAATATTCTTGTCCCTGTTGGATTCCAAGTCAATTTTTTCCTTTGAAGTTTTAAAGAAAAAAAGTCTAAAATGGGGTAAAATTAGTAATAACTAATTTTAATAATTTCTTCTCTTTAACTGCATGGTAAGTAAATGTATCACAAAAAAGCTATAGAAACTAATTTATGCTGAGATTGTTTTTGTTTTATTTGGTCGAGTTTCATTAATTTCATATCACGTGCCATTTTCCCTTGATTCTCTTCCATTTGACTCGGATTCTTTTATTCTTTTATTTGTTTCAGTCATTTGACTGCGGCCATGCTGGAGCACCGCCTTTAGTCAAACAAATCGATCCCAGGACTTATTCTTTGTAAGCCTAGTACTTATTCTATTGTTCTCTTTTGCTGAACCGCTAAGTTACGGGGACGTAAACACACCAACATCGGTTGTCAAGCGATGGTGGGGAGACAAACACGAACACACAAACATATACACATACATACATACATATATATATATATATATATATATATATATATACATACACACACGATGGGCTTCTTTCAGTTCCCGTGTGTCAAATTCACTCACAAGGCTTTGGTCGGCCCGAGGCTAGATTAGAAGACACTTGCCCAAAGTGCCACGCAGTGGGACTGAACTCGGAACCACGTGGTTGGTAAGCAAGCTACTTACCACTCCTACGCCTATTTAATTTCTTTTTGCATTTCTGACCTTTCTGCTGGCTAGGGATGGGTATTGATGCGTATGAGTTTATTTTCTGGGGAATTGAATTGGCAAATTTACCATATCTCGGTTTACTCATTTTGTCCCACCCAAATTTGTCTTTCATATGCTCAAAGAGAACAGCGCTAATTTTCTGAAATAGTGATCTTATTATGTTATAATTCTTTTCATGCAATTAGGGAAGGTCATTTGCTTAGCTGATATAGTTTTTGTAAGGTAGTGAAGATTTGTATAATATACATTTTGTCTCAAAGTCAAAAATGCAGTAAAAACACCTCATCTTGACCCGCCTCCTATATACATATACATATATATATATATATATATATATATACACACACACAAATATGTATAGTGTATATGTACGTGAGTGTGTAGAGAAGCCGATAGAATAAGAACCGGGTTTGAAGAAATCTGGTATTGGGGTCGAGTTTTTCACCAAACCCTACTAGGCAGTGCCCCAGCATGACCGCAGTCCAATGACTGAAACATATGAAAGATAAACGATAAAGAAAGATATGTATACATCTGAGTGTATGCGCATGTGTATCAGTGTTTGTGTGAGTGAGTACGCTCGCGTGTTCATTATATTTGCCGTTATACATATTCTGATCTGCGAAAATAGATTATTATTTCGTGTCTCTATGGAATTTTCCATTATTTCTCATATCAAGAGGTTTGGGAACTGAGATTTTTGTTCGCGAATCTAGAAAACATTATAAATGCCTGAAAATAGTGTGAGCGAAATTCGAAGAATATTTCTGATAGGGGTTGCGGCGAGAACGTTTATTGCTGACTATCACGACTGTAGATAGATCACAATGATTGAACAGATATTGAATGATTTCCGAAATAAGCTTGAAATATTTCTAAATACAAATATTTACGCAAATCTCTAAAAAGATACACAGTAAATAAAGTAAAAAGCGAACAAATAACAACTATCCCAACATTTAGAAAGAATCCTCTTTGTCTGATGACAATGAGAGCTTTGTAATAGAAGCAGAAATTCTTCAATAAAAGAGAAATTGTAGCAATACATAAAAGAAACAAAAATATTGTAAAACCAAACCACTTACTTGAATGGTAAATATATTACAACATGGCATACGTAACAAAATATTACGTCTTAATTAAATAAATAAGCTGACATTTCGCCAAAATATATTTCAGCCCGAAATGAAACATCAAATTCTATTCTTTCTTTGCCCCCAAATACGAAGGCGTTTCGAATCTTGTTGTTTACAAACGTATGTCGAAATATAGATACAAATATTTTTATAAGTTGGGTGTACTCAATACATGTAGTAGAGTTTATTTATTCGTTTGAGGCTGATAATTGACACTCTGTTGCTACTCCCACATTCCTTCACGCTCCTTAGAGGCGGTGCTTGGTATTTACAAATCCTTTATCTCTTATCTCTTACTTGTTTCAACGGCCATGCTGGGGCACCGCTTTGAAGAATTTTAGTCGAACAAATCGAATCCAGTACTCATTGTTTTAAAGCTTAGTACTTATTCTATCGCTCCTTTTTGCCGAACCGTTAAGTTACGGGGATGTTAACAAACCAACACCGGTTGTTAAGCTTATAGATAGATAGATAGATAGATCTATGTATACAACGGCATTCTTTCAGTTTCCGAGTACCAAATCCACTCATAAGGCGTTGGTCGGCCCGTGACTATAGTAGAAGACACATGCTCAAGGCGCCACGCCTTAGTAGGACTGAACCATGTGGTAGGGAAGCAAACTTCTTACACAAATTTCAATTGCAAAATTATATGTAATGGTAGTCTGTAAAATATTTGAAATTGATCATTTTTTTCTTTTCTATTCTTTTTGCTATTTTCTACTATCGAAAAAGTACTGTGTATTCCAAGACCATTATAAAACATCAAGGTCTTAGATGTGTAACATTATGATCAACTGATTTTATTCAATCAAAATAAGTAGACGAAAGTTCTATCTAAGTGAGTTTAAAAAATTATATACAGCAAACAAGGGATTTGATTCAATAACAACAGTATTGCTAAAAATCTTTGAGCAGTATACATCCCTAAGATGTGAGTGGAAATGATCTTTAAAATCAACTGATGAAAGCAGTGGACATGTTACGGACTTGTTAGATCTCTACGGCAATGCGTATTCAACTCAGTTGAAAATTCGTTAGGAGACAGTTCTGTAAACAAACATTAAGAGCCTATCAGTTTATTATATGTATATATTGATTTGAAAAACTCATATCAGCAACAAAAACTCCCTTGTTTATAATCTCAGTTCATCAAAGTGTTTTTCAGGTTACTATACTACGCTAGCACATTTGTATTTACTATTCAGGACGTTACTCTGCGGCATAGTATTGATATTCATAAACAACACTACTACATTCCCTGCATTCCCTACACACACACACACACACATATATATATATACACACACACACACACACACACACAAACATACACACACGCATGCACGCACACACACACACGCACGCACATACATAAATACATACATACATACATACATACATACATACATAACTCTTATTCTATGGATTATTGCGTAAGATATTCCTGCCGAAAAGGTCCCAAAAGAGCGAAATATGTCCGTTGCTTTCATCTGTTGGTTTTTAAAGACTAAATAGACTCTAATTCTCTTTTACTCTTTTACTCTTTTACTTGTTTCAGTCATTTAACTGCGGCCATGCTGGAGCACCGTCTTTAGTCGAACAAATCGACTCCAGGACTTATTCTTTGTAAGCCTAGTACTTATTCTATCGGTCTCTTTTGCCGACCTGCTAAGTTACGGGGGACGTAAACACATCAGCATCGGTTGTCAAGCGATGTTGGGGGGACAAACACAGATACACAAACACACACATATGTACATATACATATATATACGACGGACTTCTTTCAGTTTCCGTCTACCAAATCCACTCACATGGCTTTGGTCGGCCCGAGGCTATAGTAGAAGACACTTGCCAAGGTGCCACGCAGTGGGACTGAACCCGGAACCATGTGGTTGCTAAGCAAGCTACTTACCACACAGCCACAATATGAAGACTGGTATGGACGGTATGAGTAGGAACCTGTGGAAATTATATGAATTTGCAGTACCAAAGCCAAGATTATTTGAGAAAAGAATTGCATTAAACGCACTGAATTTCAAGGTAGTGAAAAACTAGGTGAAATCTAAAACAAATTTAGATAAAGACATTGAAATCCGATAATTAGAACAGAACAGTCATTGAAATAGAGTAATGCCTCGGTATACGAATTAATTTGTTCCTTGAGACCGCTCTTAAATCGAAAACTCGTAAAGCAGAGCAATAATTTCCCTTGTTGCAATGTTATAAATCGTAATTCGTTCCTAGAAAAAATATTTTATCTATAAAATTTATAATACTCCTAAATTAATGGCAATAAAACAACAGTAGAATGTAAAGAATATTTTATGTAAAGTAAAAATGATGTCAAGATCATTTATAATAAAACTATATCATTATTATAATCGTTTTCTGAGTCATTTTCACTCGCACTAGACTCGCGCACACCATCACTTGTAGACGTGATCATCGATTCACAAGCACTCGTAGACGGACTTGTAGATTTCTTTTTAAAAAAACAAGTCTCGAGTTGTTTGCTTAGAAGACGCTCTTATTCGGCCTCTATAAATTTCTCGGTAACACGCAGAAGCATTTATGGTAGTAGAATCTTTTGCACTTTGTTCAAAATTTGGATCTTGTGCTTGAAAAATTTATAATAAAATTTAAAATAAAATTTATAATAAAATAAAACTCGTAAACCGGGGTCTCGTAAAGCGAGTCCTCGTAAAGTGAAGTATTATTGTACTTAGGAATAGTGATTGTGATATACTACAACATACTAAAATGAAAGAGAAAGTTGTAGCTGTGCGTGCATTATAAAAGCATCAATATTAAATGTTAAAATCCCTCAGGAATATAATTCTAAATGTAAATATAGTAACCATCTATCCCTCTGATAAACTAGAACTTCAATATAATCATTCGAAAGCTGAGCAAATTGGAGGGCTTACATAGTAAAACAATCAAACTATCTACTACTCTCAAAATCCTCCAGCCAAGAGCTGAAATAGATATGATGTATCTACCATGTGCATTTTGTAAAAGTAACTTGATAAAAATAGAGAATTATAGCTCACTAGCAATAGTGAGCCTTTACTTTCATGCAAAATAACATGAAATAGCAAAGAAAGCAAACTTTTTTTGTGTAGAAGTTAATAGTAAAATACAAAGTAGAAGCTAAGCTAATTATATGGAAAGAAAAAGATTAAAAATAACCACTAAACTAAAGAAAATATTTTAAAAAGATAAAATCAAAACAGAACTCAAAATTATGAAAAGCAGCGAGAAAACCTATGTAGAAACAACGCTGCTAGGGTTGAAAGGGAGTTAGCGAGTATATAAGCCAAAAAGAATTTGTACGTTTGAATGCAGTAAAAACGAAACGTTTGATGCTTAACCGCTAAAGATCAATGATTAACTGCAAAATACTAAAATAGATAATAAAGCAAAAGGCTGACGTCAGCGGAAGGCTATACAATCATTGTAAATTTCCGGTTGCCAGTTTTCGCAGCGACACAATACATTCACATTCACAACCGGTTGGGTTGCTGCATACATTCTGAAATATGCAAACATTTCCACACCAACACATGAATAAATGGGATGAGCATTCACCGAATCCGGTATGTAACAGTGACACGATTATAATGTAATGCGATATGTCTTCCCATATTGAGAAAGAGTTGAAAGTGACCCACCTCTCGTTATTATAATGAAAGTGAAAAAGAAAATTCTTTGCTCCCTGATAGGCGTTCCAATCTCTTTCGATGAAAACATCATTGAGATACTTCTCGAAGTATAAGCAAGTTGTGAAATAGAGGAGAGAAAAATTCTGTAAAGAATAGATTATAAATGGACATGACCAAAAGCATGACTTGTTTTAAGGAAATTGGATGTTAATTGAATAATGAAGATAGCAATAATTGTTTCTAACATAGGCATGAGGCCATAGATTTAGGAAAAGGGGCTAATTAATTAAATCTACCTCATTACTCCATTAGTTATGTTATTTTATCAACACAGAAGGATCAAATGCAAAGTCAATCTCGACAGGATTTCGACTCAACATAAAGAGCCGTAACTGAATACCACGAGACATATTGTCCGGCTCTCTTGTCATTCAACAAATTCAATGATCAGGGTCAAATTTGGTGCAGCTAATAACAAAGTACTAGGACCTAGCCATTGAGCTACAGAAGTTATGGAAAGTGTGGATAAAATGTATCCCTGTAGTTATAGTTATATTAGGAACCATTCCTAAAGATTTGAACAGATGTATAGAAGAAAGAGGCATAAAACTTTGTTTAGTGCAGCTACAGAAAACAATATTCTTAGGGACAACTAGGATACTTAAGAAGGTTATTAGCATCTAAAGTTACTTGTAATCCGATGTTTGAGATTTTTTCCAACAGTCTAAACTGCTGTGCGTAAATGAAATAATAATAATGATGATTTCTTTTATTTTTTGGCCAATAGGGCGAAGGATGACGGGATGAAACAAAGGAAGACATAAAATACGGGGTTTACAAATAATGAAATGATAGGAAAACATGTGATATTGCAAGACTGTATTGAAAGAAAGAAAAGAAAACTAATAAGTTGTGAAAATTGTGTCAAAAGCGACCCCCCCCCCCAAAAAAAAAACAACAACCTAGCTTGATAACCTTAAAACAGTGCTCCGCAACACACTGGTGTGTCACGAGGCAATGCAAGGTGTGCCGCAGTGTAACCTGAATGTAATTTTTTTCTCTATACTTTTAGTTATAGTTTTAGTTGAGGTGTGCTGCTGAATTTTGAAAGTACCGCAAGTGAAAAAAATTTGCAGAGTACTGTCCTAAAAATGTAAAGGGTAACATTATGTGGACAAAACGAAAGAATCACCATTATGTAGAATATGCGGAACAAAAGGAGAAACGCTCAGCCATCTTATAAGCGAATATGCTAAGTTGCCACAGTGAGAGTACAAACGACGACATGATTATGTTGCAGGATATATCCACCAGATGATAGCTGAGAAATAAGTGTCTGTCAGACCAGCTTAATGGTGTGAAAAAAAACTGGAAGAGGTGTAAGAGAATGACAGATTAACTAATTTAAGCTTTTGTGGGACTTACCCATTCAGTATGATATAATGATTGCGGCTGGAAGGCCAGACATTGTAGTTGTAAACGAGAAAGAAAAAGAGGCCCAAATTATCAATATATCTCTCCCAGAAGATAGTTGAATAAAAGATAATGAGCGTGAAAAGATTGAGAAGTATGAGCCACTGAAGGAGGCGGTTGGGAAAGTGCCTTCTCTAGAGCTTTGAGACAAATGGTCGGGGTAGGCTGCAAAGTCAATCGTCGCCAATTCGTTCCTCGAAACTCTTCCCATAGCTTTTCTAGATCGGAGACTACATGCCTCTCCCAGGCGAACAGAGAATGTATGACAATTATGTTGCTATTTTGCATTGCTACCACCCAGACCCTGCGCACGACTTTCCAAACTTTGAACCTCAGAACACTTATCTTTGTCCTGAAAACAAAACTTTTGAGTTTTGCATCGAAAGAAGCTGCATAAAGAAGTCATTACAATATCGACTCGGTTCAATTTTGATCGGGAAGCTTGGCCATCGTTGATTTTGAAATAGCCACTGTAACATAGCTCTTCGATGTTCCTGCTGCAGCTAGCTCTAGATCTCTACATATGTAAAAAAAACAAAAAACAAACAAGAAAACAATGAATAGCAAAATAACCGTAAATATGCTCAGACTACTGCTCTTCTGTCTATGCACTCAACATGAAACGACCATTACATGGCGAAGTTTTAGTTCAGTCACATGACAAATTCAAAAAATATAACAATGCAAGAAAACAAAATCTGTGGGTTGCTCCAGTGTGTTTTGATTGGTTATCTGTGTTTGTCGATTCGAACAAAGCCAACTGGGGGTACTCGGCAACAAAATTAAAGCTATGTATTCTAAGATAAAAGAGAATATAGACAAAAACCATGTGATTTTTTAATGATAAGGGAAAGTTGTAAGTCGAACATAAACGAAATCTTCTAAAGATTTGCAGAAAGAAACTAGAGGACTTTTATCAATGACTAACAGAAGCGGTGACTAACATCACAGCACGAAGCGGGCATAATAAACGTGCAATTTCAGCACTCAAACACCAACCCATTATCCAGCTGCACCAATAAAGATGAGTAAATTGGTAACTTTGAAGCATTGAAATGGTTAGCGGGACAATTTCTTTGATCTTCTATCGACAGTTTCTAAGTGTATCAATGTCTGAAGAAGAATTAGGGTTTCTCTCTTCCACTTTCTCTCTCTCTCACTCGCTCACTCACTCACTCACTCACTCACTCACTCACTCACTCATTCACTCACTCAATCAATCACTCACTCACTCATTCTCTCTCTCTCTCTCTTTCTGTCTGTATATATGTGTGTGTGTATGTACACATATACATATACATACATATATATATATATATATATATATATATATATATATATATATATACGTACATACATATTTGTTAATGTATGTATGTAGGGATGCATGTATGTATGTATGTATGTATGTATGTATGTGTGTGTGTGTAGATAGATAGTGATAGATCTTTCTCACATTTCTTTCTTTCAACAAACAAAATTAATATGTGTTATTTTTCTTGACTGTATGTGTGTGTTGTCCTATATATTAAATATATACTAACTATGAGATATATTATTTATGGGATATATTATATATGGGATATATTATTTATGGGATGTCATGTGTATACTTATATGCATGCAGGTATGTATGTATTTTTTCACTGTTTAGTTATAGAGAGAAGAAAAGCACTCGTGCGCCTGTATTTGTTGAAGCCTTTCGATACAAGTGGTGAGATTTCAACAAACCAGAGATCTGGCTCCAAAGCTTGCATCAGATTTAACTCCGATAAAGATATTCAAGTAGTGTGTTAAGCTGGGCGACGAGTTAAATTTACTATCCTATATGTATGTATGTATGTATGTATGTATGTATGTATGTATGTATGTATGTATGTATGTATGTATGTGTGTGTATATATGTGTGTACGTATGTATGTGCGTATGTATGAATGTCATTATTCAGTTTCATTTCAAAATTTCTTGCCAATTGAGAAAGAGCCGATTTATAAACCTAGATCCAAGGCTCCTTCATTGGAATTTCAACATCAACAACAGGGTATTTTTGTTTGTATGCATGTATACATACAGATTTGTATGTTTTGTTTTATGTATGTATTCTCATGCATGTATTTGCATATGTAGACATGCTCATATATATTTAAATTACAAACTTCTGGAAAGTTTTACAGATATTTTGCAGTTCCGTGATGGATTGGATCTGTAGTCTTCGTATTAGTTTTCTCCATTCTGGTTTTGAGAAGCCTAATTTCTCAAGATCGGTATTAAGGCAGTGTGTTACATATCCCAGGGCCCCAATAATTACAGGTACAAACCTGAACTTGTAATCTGGATAGAATAACTGCAGATTTCTCAATAGTTCAGCATAGGTATTCTTTTTTTCACTGATCTTCAGCTTTACGTTAGGCAGCTAATTTCCACAACTGAACATAGATTCTCTTCTGTACCCCAAATCATTATATCAGGTCTGTTATGCTTACATTTTATAGAGATTTTCACTGGGACATCCCATCAGTACTCCTTTTTATTACGAGTGGCTATAGCTTCTACCATCTTGTGGGTTCTTCTTTCTTTGTTCTCGGGGTTATCCTTCCGACGGATTTCATAATAGAGTGTCCTAGCTATAGCATCATGTCTCATCGGTAGATAATACCTGATGGCATTTTCGTACAACTGCTTATTATATGGGTGATATCTTCGGTATCTCCACAAAGTCTGCATTGGTTGTCACATTTTACTGCTTTTCCTGCATTTCTTTCCCCTTTGTGCATCAGGCATTTGGTTAATATTTCCTGTTCCTAGATAACAAAGTGGGAGGTAATAATCCGGCTATTGGTCCATGATAAACTGCTTTGATGATCAATGTTACTATCATCACGGAGCTTTCTACTAACATATCCATGCATAGTTTTCTGCTCATATATGTTCATCCTTTCATCTGACGACACATTGTGGTAAAGTCGTGGGACTTCTTTGGGCATGTATTTAAGGTTTTCAGACTAGTGTTATGTATGTATGTATGTATGCATGCATGTATGTGTGTATGTATGTATGTATGTATGTATGTGTGTATGTATGCATGCATGCATGCATGTATGCATGTATGTATGTTCTCTTTCTCTTTTTTAATTTTGAAGTAAATTTTGACTGGCCACCAGCTTGGAAGCAAGGTTGTGAGGAAAAGCATATTTTGTTCATCATCCTTTAGATCTTCAGGTCTCGCAGACTTTTATAGTCCCAGATATGGTGATCATTTGTAGCATATGAATTAAGAACTTGCGTCCTCTTCCCAAGAACCCAAGATCAGCTATACTTTGCTTCAGACGGGTTGGTATGTATCTTGTTATTCCAATAATAATAGGTAAGAAGCTGAAAGTGTATCTAGAGTATTTGATTTGCAAACTCCTCATCAATAGTCCATAGATATCCTCTTTCTCATGCATTTTTCGAACAACATTGGTGTCCAGAGGGCAGCCGATTTCCACAGCAGAACAATTCTTTTCCTTGTGGTCCCACACAGCAATATCCAACCGGTTGTGTTTCAACTTCATGGTTGTTTTAATGTTTAAATTCCACTAATATTCTTCATCGGGGGCCTCCACGATTACAGGTATAAACCTGAATTTGTTATCTGGATAGAGTAACTGCAAATTTCTCAATAGTTCAGCGTATGTATGTGCGTATGTATGTATGTATGTATGTATGTATGTATGTATGTATGTATATATGTATGAGGAAGATTTTGCTTAACAATATGTGCAATTTAAGCAATAAATTCAGCTAATAAAAAATATCTTTATCCTTTATCTTTTACTTGTTTCAGTCATTCTGGGGCACTGGTTTGAGGAATTTTAGTATATCAATGTAACATAAAATTTTATATGTATGTATGTATGTGTATACACACACACACACACACACACACACACACACACACACACACACACACACACACACACACACACACACACACACATATCTACCTAGAATATAATGTGTCTTGAATGACACAACAATGCACTATAATAACAACTATGGACTATAATAACTTATAATTCCTTCTTCAGATATCTCTAGGAATTGATCGAGTCATTGCTATAATCGGTTTTCCAAAGTTTTTTTTTTCTGGAAGTGTCTCTGCACTGGTTTCACGAAACTCCCTCCGGAATTCCTCATGAGATATGCGTGAGAGCGGCCATGTCTCAAGCTCATGTGTGCTGGCACATCCGTAGCGCTGCTTCTAAGTTATGTATTATACGTGCAGTTTCCTTTTTTTCCTTTCTTTCTTTCTTTTTTTTATAAATAATACATGAACATGTTATCAAAAATGAACGCATCTAGATGTAGCTAAATAATAAATCGACTGCCAGCCTCCAACCTGTCGTTAATTTGGGGCCGTAGTCTGTCTATGAGGATAACTTCCTTAATTCTTAATTGCCCAGATTCCTTAATTGCCCAATTTTCTTTCATTGGCCTCAATTGTGACTATTATGCTTTTGTCGGTGTTTCGGAATCTATCTAAATGTTTTCTGAAAGAGGAGGCTCTCGTGTTCAGATGTTCTTTCATGCGAATGTGTAACGGTCTTGTAGTGCTACCCATATAAAACTTGTTGCATTTGTTACATTGAATTCTATACACAACATTCACCCGTTGGGATAAATCTGTATCACGAATGGGGCAGTTTGCTAGTGTGCATTGATTGTTGTCCCTTCTCGTTTCTTTGCGAGGTGTCTTCTCAGAGAGGGCCCGGAGTGGGCTAGTTGTATGTCTAGTCCTTCTCTTCTTATGGCTCTTCGGATGGCTGTAGTTATTCTCTCGCTAAAATGGGGTATTTTAAGGAAGCATGTGTCGCTGGGCTTTCCGTGTGTTCGGCGTGTTTGTCCTCTAGGGTACTTAAGCCGATTTACAATGGTTAAAGGGTACCCGTTGGATTTCAATATCTCTAGGAAGCGTGTGATGTGGGTCACCTTGTCCTCTGTCCTGCTGCACTTGCTCTGGATGCATGCAAGTTCATTTCCACCGAGTGGAAGTACTGAACTGTACTGAGCAAACATGTCTCTACTGGCTGCTTTCCTGTAGAACTCGGTGTGGATCTCTCCTTCCGTTATTTTCAATTGGAAGTCAAGTAGCGATAGTGATCCAGTGTCGTTGAGATGTTGTATAGTGAACTGTATGTTCATAAGCATGTTGTTGAACGTCGTGAATATTCTGTCAGCCTCTTCACGGGAAGATGTGAGTATGAGGATGTGATCTACGTACCTGGTGAAGGCGCATGAGCGGCAGATGTTGAGTGCTCGACGTTCCAGATGGTTCATATAGGTGATAGCTAGTAGGCCCGAGAGACTGGATCCCATGGAGAGACCTGTTGTTTGTTTGTATATATGGTAATGGAAAGAGAAGTAGGTGTTGTCCACGATGATGGACAATAGTTGTTGTATATCAGCTGCTGCGAGTCCGAAGCAGTGGATGTCGGACGCTACTATGCTGTCAGTCAATAGGTTGACCACCAAGTGTGCCGATACCGTTGTGTACATTGAGACAATGTCAAGACTAAAGGCATATCTGTTTTGTCTGAGTTGGTCTGGGGGCAGTTGGCGCAGTTTTTGGATGACTTCGTCGGAGTTCTTGACGTGTCCAGGAAAGATGGAGAGTATGGGTTTCAGCATGTGAGAAAGTAGCCAGGATATTTTATACAGAGGCCCTTTCACGCTAGACGATGACAGAGTTTGCTAAATGCGCTGTTTGTTTTTGCAAGACGGTTGACGATTTCATCATCAAGGGAAGCGCTCGAGTTCATTTCACTACCAAGATATATAAATGACTTCACATACTTTAGGTTTTTCCCATCAACCTGTATAGGAGTGTCAGGGAAATTGTGGACCGGTGGCTTCTGCTAAACACCTCAAATTTGCTTAGGAGTAGGGAAAGGTTGGTGGATCACTTACATCTTCTTTATGCTGATGATCAAGCCAAAGGCTTTACATGCAACAGAAAAATCGGGCTAGAAGTTTCTGAGCTTCCTCTAAGGAGGTCGCTACTAGTGCAGTAGCATCTGCAAAAAGTAGATCATGAATGATGCTGGTGCATAGCAGTGTTCTGGCTTTGAAACGCTGATGACTGTATAGTCCACCACTTGTTCGAAACTGGAATTTGACACCACTTTGTATGTCAAAGGACAAAGGAATTCATGAGTAGTCAAAGACCATCCGACAATATGTGCAGATGTATATATTGTTTATATATATATATATATATATATATATATATGAGAGAATTACAGTGAATACGGAGATTAGTACATCAGCGTATTTTCTATTTTTATAGTCAATTATACCGCGAATTTGGTTTAAATTTGTTGGCTGTACGTTTCTGCTGCATAGGAAACTAGCAATTACACAAGTATCCAGCTATTTTCGACTGGTTAGCAGTCCATGCAACATCGGAAGATCACATTCATAATGTACCCAAAGCTAAGGTTGAAAAAGAAATGTACTTTGACCTACTTAAAGATCTAGTACTCTTGTTTCGAACTTAAACCTAAGGCTGGGATGAGGTCAACTATATAGTAGTTTTTGTAGCCATATCAAATTTCCAAATCTCCTGCTAACATTCCTTTCTCTCAGAAACTATAATATTCTAGCAAAATAATTGTTAGCCAAGCTCATATACACTTAGTACGCTTCTGGTCATAGCTGTCGTTAGATATTAAAGAAAGTTGCTTAGACTGTTAACCAGTCGAAAATAGCTGGACGCAAATGCAATTGCTCATGAATATGTTCAATAAAATATTCGTAATCCAACGAATCGAACCCAGGATTATTCACCTTAAGTAATCCAAGGTACTCCTTACAACTCGATTTGCTTAGCTATAATCTGGATTATAACTGAGTGCTCATGCGGTACCCACCTGGATAATTTATCCCTGTCTATTCCTCAATTACATACATACATAAAACAAACACAAACACACACACGCACGCGCGCGTATATTATATAAGGGAGGACAAAACGACAAGCGATTATCTTGTATATATATATATATATATATATATATATATATATATATATCAGTATATGTGCATATATATATATATACATGCATGCATTCATACATACACATACACACACACACACACACACACACACACACACACGCACACACGCGTACACACACACATTAGCCCCATAGAGGTTCTCTCTCCTTAAATGAAGACTTCACCCTCCTTTCTATTTCTTAGCAAACTTTCTTTCTCTCCGTCTCTTACTCCGAAAGCAACCGTAGGTGGCAGTGCCAATAGACACGAGTCAAATACCTGCCCCACCATATATTATTATTATTATTATTATTATTATTATTATTATTATTATTATTATTATTATTATTATTATCATTCAGTAGTTTTATTTTTATAGTGTGCTTTCACTCTGTGTGCCTTGGGTATGTGCTGTGGTTTGCTGTGATGCTCTTATGGTTACTGTGTTGAAAGTGTTTTGCGTAGGATGTGTGCAGTGCCCAGTAGTGCAATTTTCTGTATGTTATATATACTTGTTAGTCCTGGTGTTTTTGTTATGTATTTGTCTGTGGCTGTGTGGTAAGTAGCTTACTTACCAACCACATGGTTCCAGGTTCATTCCCACTGCGTGGAACATTGGGCAAGTATCTTCTACTATAACCTCGGGCCGACCAAAGCCTTGTGAGTATATTTGGTAGACGGAAACTGAAAGAAGCCCGTCGTATATATGTGTATATATATATATATATATATATGTTTGTGTGTGTGTGTTTGTTCCCCCAACATCGCTTGATAACCGATGGTGGTGGGATTTGCTACTGTTTTGTGGCTATTTGTATTAGTTTTCCTTGCTTCTGAAGTAGGCATTTTTGCAGTCCTATGGTGATTATTTTATA